>NC_134484.1:161248317-161463317 GCF_040206685.1 Ascaphus truei | reverse complement strand
TGTGAGAAAGTGAAGTCTGAACCTCTGTGAATTGATAGCCGTGTCATGCAAACACTTTACCAGAGTATAAAGATAGAGTTGTTGCCAAAGAAAATATATGCCCAAGTTGTTATCTGAAACAATAACCTTTCACTCTAGCAGGATTGTGACGGCAGGGGCAGCATGTCATCTCCAAATAAAGGTTAAAAAGCCCACTTGCTGCCTCTGCTGTCAAGATCGTGACCCCATTCCAAGGGTTAATGTGCCACCCCAGGGTTTCAGAAGTGTCTCAACCCTGGTAATATGTAACTAGTGTTTGTATATGTTTTCTATGTGTTTTATACTATTTAATAGTTATATGCGACTCATTGTGTGCCTGGGCCATTGACTGAGTACCAGGCATATAATGAGGGCTAGCCTTTGTGGGGCTAGGTGCTGTGTTTAGGGACAATGGTGAGTTAGGGATCGACGCGCAGGCATGCTGGGAGCGTACACACTAAGGTTGGAGCATTGTTCTCTCCCCGGCAGCGAGGGTTCTAGCCCTGTCGTCGCAGTTACCATTGGTCAGTTCCAATTTTCCACGGTCCCAGACACAGGGCCGTCTTTTGGCACTGGCTTCACCCGCTCTCCGGATTGATCCATTCCAGGAACCCCACTCGCTCTGGATTGGCGCAGCGGATTAAAGGGACTCCTCTGATTGGTTGGCACCCATTCCTCCATGTTTCTTAATAGAGGCCAGGAAAATATAGAAGCCAACACCGATTCAAGCTTTTGTTCCTGGTTGGTCTCAGTATCTGGAGACCAACTGTACTATGGACTGTGCGGACCTGGTGCGGTCTTCCCTTGCAACAGGGAAGGGTCTACTGAGGTGTCTTCCAGGGTTAGCTAGCTTTGGCAATGCCCTGCACCTAACAAGCTAAGAGTACCCGCGTAAGTCTTTGCTTTGTGTGATTATTGTTGTGATTTTGCTTGTGTTGCTCACTGTTGGCTATGACCGAATAAACTTACGTTTATTAACCTGTGTTCTGCCTGGTAATTGCGATCACAAGTAGCCTGGTCAACTCCAATCATGACAAAGACATTTATAGCAAATTCATACAAAAACGAAAAGAAGACAAGCACAACCTTCTTAGGAAAAATACAAAATATGTATTAGGCCACAAGCCCCTATTCTTACTTACATCTCTGCCTTAGTCATTCCTCCTTTTTTAGGGTTGACAGCCCAAGCATCATTCATTGTAGCTAGGCCCTTTGGGGTATTTTTAACACCCTGTGTTTTATACATTTTGGTACTATTAAAGTGTTTTAATTATTATCATCATATCACCCATTTCATTTGGATATCCTAGCTCTCACCTGTATTTATTCACACACATCTCATGTGTCTGAGTACTTTTTTATAGGGTTTCTCCCTGATTCAATCGCCACTCTGGGACGCTGTTCTGTCAGTATTTTTTGCATTACTCTCTATTCCCTACTGCACCTCTCACATTTTTAATTAGTTATTATTAGGAGAATTGTAAAACATACAGGACACCTAAAAGCTCATATTGAACCCCTAAAATAACCACAACATATATATAAGCATATACGTGTCACAGAGGAGTGCTACCGAGCATGGCAATATATATTTAAAACCAGAGACAGAACATGAAATACAGACAGAGCTCAGTGCACATCCAGTGAAACTTATACACGGTACAGTGCCTAAATATATATGTATAGATATCTATTAAATAAATGGTCTTTTTGTTTAACATTTTGGCCAAAGTGTTGTAAGCCCCTGAGCCACTACACGGCAGACCACATCTCAAGGGTCCCTAACACTAATATAAATTCTTAATAACCTGTGCATTACCAGGAAGAATGATTTATAATAAATCTGTCAAAATTAGTTGCATAGTTCTAAGTCTGATTGAAGCTTTTATTAACCTGTACATTACCAGGAAAATCACTCTGTATTGGATTTGTCACAATCATACTGCAAGCAAGCAAGTTCCCTTGTTCTCTCCCGGTCTGAGGACTATACAAACAAAAGATGGCTAGAGGAACCCACACTCCTAGCAAGTTTTAACTTGAGCTTAATGTAACATTTTTTATGTCTATTTTTTTTCTTTAACCATGACAGGTTTCAACCATCCAAATGTAATCCTTTATACACGTTGATAGCGCTGCCTTTGGATCATTCTATCATACAGTAGGAGAGGATAATTTGAAATAGCACCAGTCTTTGTGACTGCTTAATGCATCTGCAGTTTAGTCACAAACTGGATTGTGGACTTGTTAGGACTTAGGAGGAATTAGTTGGCTTGTAAATTAACTAATATTAAAACATTGTGATTATAGTAAAACTACTGTAGGTTGCTTAACATTTTGTCATTACAGATAAGATGGGTGTGTGTGTGTGTGTGTGTGTCTAAAGTTTCTTTCAAGATAGCCCTTATTCAATATACTGTACTGTGAGTACATACTTCTCCATGTGAGGGTAGTCACTGAGCTAAATTCAAACGAATGGGCAGATCATTTGCTATAAATAACCAAACAATTTACCAATGCTCTACTAATAGTTCCGATAATTTGTAGTGAAGAAGTTCAAAGTGCCTTATCTTCAAAAAGCTGTGTTCCTCGGCTCTTCAAGGTTCTACCAGGGAACCTCCAAAAACATATAAAAATGAAAAGAAGACAAGCACAACCTTCTTAGAAAAAATACAAAATATGTATTAGGCCACAAACCCCTATTATTACTTACAGTAAGGTAAATGAAGTGCAGCAACAGAGGGTGACAAGGATTGTAATGATGTAGTCACCACAGTAATGGACACTGCCCCATTCCAGTAAATGTACGTGGGACACAACACAAATGTACCAGTATCTTGTGTGGCACGCAGTGATGTCAAAATGTCTCTCCGTGGTGATAGCTCGTCACGGGCAGCCGGTTTGGATCCGTGTCTCAGGAACGCTGAAGCCGCCGGCCACAGCAGAGCTACCCGCGCTCCAATCCTTCTGTGTTTGCTTCCGGGTTCTCACACCCAACACTGATGTCTAGCATCTGACGTCAGAAACGTCAATACTGGCCACTTGCCAGAAAATCTTTGCAGAATCCTTGTCAGAGTCCTCTGAATGAATATACGGCGCCACCTATCGAACCCTACGCATTTTGCTCATTCCAGCAATTAATCAATTCATATACCAAAACTTTAAAGTGCAATAGCTTAAAGTGCAATAGGGGAAACATCATAGCTTCATTTTGTATATAATTAAAGGATAATATAAGAAAATCTATGTGATTATACTGAATAGTACATCCTATCATAAAATATATATATATATTTATTAAAACAACAATTTGGTTAAAGATAAAAATGTTAATTTAAAAATTCTAAAAAAAATCAATCATAGACATTTACAGGCACTATCTACATGTTCATTGAGTCCATTAATCTTTTATTTCGATCTCCCCCTTTAATATTTTCGGGGGTACTTGCTCTAGACCAATGAATTTAAAATGTGTTAGATCACAATCATATTTCAATAAAAAGTGTTTGGGGAGATCATGTACATTTTTATTTATATTTAGTTTTATAATTTATAAATGCCTCGATTTTGTTTGTTTTACCTGATTACAAAACAAATTCCACACAAGATACTGGTACATTTGTGTTGTGTCCCACGGACATTTACTGGGATGGGACAGTGTCCATTACTGTGGTGACTACATCATTACTAATCCTTGTCACACTCTGTCGCTGTACTTCAATTACCTTACTTGCGTGCTAGATATACACAACAAGCCCACCAACTATCATATTGTGGGTGGGTATGTAGGGCAAAGGTTTATGCTTAGTAGCAAGGGGAAGTGCTTGAGAAAGCGCCTAAGCGAAACAACCGTTGGGGGCTGCTGCTAATTACCCCATGGGCATTCGCGTGGAGCATTACATGGACTCCATTATGGATTGAGCTTACTGTTTTCATATGTACACTGCATTGGGAGCATATGTAGGAGCTTCTTTGAGAGACCATTCGCAAACGCAAGTATTATACTTTGTTATTGCTAGTGTATGGGTCTCTTATCTCCTCACCATTCATGCAGGAGTATCACACTAGCACTCCAGTGTTTTGTTGTGTGTTTAGTGTTTATTGCTACTAAGCATAAACCTTTGCCCTACATACCCACCCACAATATGATAGTTGGTGGGCTTGTTGTGTATATCTAGCACGCATTGTGCATCCCATTGCAGTGACCCTATGAATATATGCATTTATCTTAACATACTTACCTGATTGGTCATTAATATAGATATCAATTGTAGAGTGGTCGTGGGAGGGGGGAGTTTACTTAGGAACTTTCTTCCTCCTAGTAGGCTCACAATCCTATTTTTATCAGGCATCTCGGCCTTAGTCATTACCCCTTTTTTAGGGTTCACTACCCAAGCTTCATTCATTGTAGCTTGGCCCTTTGGGGTATTTTTAACACCCTGTGTTTTATACATTTTGGTACTATTAAAGTGTTTTAATTATTATCATCATATCACCCATTTCATTTGGCTATCATAGCTCTCATCTGTATTTATTCACACACATCTCATGTGTCTGAGTGCTGTTTTATAGGGTTTCTCACTGATTTAACCGCCCCTCTGGGACGCTGTTCTGTCAGTATTTTTTGCATGTATTTACAGTATACCCATTCTCTACATGTGTTACATTTATTATAATGTACTTGTAACATTTTTCTGGTCTAGGCCTGGAAATGTAAATCCTACTGTGAAAGCACCACAAACATCACAATAAATACCATAATGACAACAGGGCCGGCTTTATGGCAAAGCCATAGGTGCCTCTGCACCGAGCCCAGCGCTTACAGAGGCCCTGCGCTCTTCCCCGCAACATTCAAACTGATTGCCGGGGGATATTGCAGGGCCTCTGTAAGTGCCTCTCCAGAGCCGGCATCTCCCCCTGCTCCTCATCTTAGGCATCTTCTGCTTGTGATGACGCATCACCCTGACAACTCAGCGGACTTCACCTGGCAACACTTTGCCACGACAATGTGACCCTGTGGCGTCACAAGACACAACGTGACGAGGCGGTGATGAGGAGCAGCAGGAGATGCTGGAGAAGGTAAGAGGTCCGCACTCTGCCCTGGACGCCGAGCCATGCCAAACTCCCAGCCAGCCCTGCCCATATCTTTGCAAATTTGGATTCGGTACACCAAGCAATTGCAGTGACCAAGACTGAGCGACATTATGCTTTTTAGTAAATTCACAATTAACAATTAAAACATGGTATCACTTTAAAAACAAAAAAAATTGTTAGTACTTGATTGTTTTTAAAAAAATGGAAACTTTCTTGAAGTGTGCAGAATGACATTTTAAATGAAGTTTATAATAACACTAAATACATTTGTGAACTAAACATTAAGCATTTTTTCGAGCAGTCCGACATACTGTACTGGTGCAACTGAAAAAAAATTCCTTATACGAGTCAGCGCCACATAAAGTGCAACTTTTACTTTTTCACATCCTTGTCTTCAAATGTTTGTCAAAATTCATGGTTTTTAGATATTTATGGTCCTATAATTGTATTTTTTTTGGTTAATAATGGCATCAAAATTAGTTCAGAAACCAAGACTTCATGCAAAACAATATGGATTGACAATTTACCGGTGATTGGTAGGCTCGACAAGCAATTTTATTATGATTAAATGCGATAAGGGTCATAAAAATCCTTCTAAACATTTGGTTACAATAGAAATGTTATAGTTTTAAAAATCACCTATAATAATTAACTTATTAAACATTCTCATGCTTTTAGTGTACTTTAGTCCTCAGTGTGGCTGAACCTTTAATAAAAATTAAATTTACATGCTGATACAAGAACAGTTGACAAAAAAGACCAGTATATGTTGTATCTCTGAAATGACTGACGTGCTGTTCTGAATGTGCGACTTTAGCATATTTTGTATGCTTTTTGACATTTTATGAAAAAGTGAATACGCTACTGTATTAACATTTGATAGGAACATCATATCTCATTATTTGCCTTGGGTGTTCTCAGTTTCCCAACAGAAGCGAATCGTGATCAGGCTCCCCGTTAGTTGAACTTCAATTTCAGTAGTGTTTAGTTGCATGATGTAGCCCAGGGGTGCACAAACTTTTTTTGCTTGCCCCCCCCCCCCCACCTGCTCTCCCCGTTTGCCCCCAGCCTCTCTTACCTTGTCTCTGGCGTCAAATGACGCCGTGGCGTCATGTGACGTCGCATTGCCATGGGTACACATCGCCCAAAGCTGTCGGAGACAGGGTAAGTGAATTTGCAGAGGCCTTGCGTGGTCCCCGGCATTTAATTTAAATGCTTTGGGGAGAGCCCCCCAATTTGCGCACCCCTGATGTAGCCTATTATTCTGACAAATAGCTAATTATAAAGAAAAACTTCTGTTTCAAGAAAAGAAGTAAATGATTTAAAAAAAAGAACTTAGTGTGCAAGTCAGCACAAACAATAACCTTTTATGTCACGTGAAGCCCATATCAGATGTAATAAAAGATGCAATCCACACTGCAAAATGTATTCTCCTTGTTCAAATGATAGAAACGGAAATGTTTTTTCCGCACGTGACCTCATGGATCAGCAACTCAGAAACTAAAGTTCTAGAGATATTTATAATAGAAGTTCACCCTACCGACTTGCAAGTCCTCTTAACCAATCATTATTTGGTAATTACAGTATGTGTGTACAGCAAATACAGTATAATCATAATCCAACTGGATAAACTTAAAGCTACTGGCCGGCTCACCAGCATGTTACCATCTTAGGTATTGAGAAGGGTACAGTATTATCATTGTTTTCTTAATCTTTGGAACCTAGGGACTTCTGTACAGTACAGTATATCCTCTGCAGTAATACTGTGGGAAACTTGATGCTATTTAAAGTAAATAAATAGGAACAGCGGGTTGCCACTTTCTTGAATGGATATGAAAAGTTTGCCTGCTCCCTCTGCACGTTGCGATATAAAATAATACTGATTAATGCACATTGTCTAAACATTTTATTTACCGCTGCTTTGGTACTTTTTTTTTCTTGTTTCTAAGTTAACAGGATTTAAACCAATACGCCACATCAGAATACATTAATGTTTACATTTTTTATAAAGACGAACATGTTCAGACGGATGCAAGTTCTTGGAGAAATGCTGCATACAATTTTGTTCCCTCTATGTAATTGTACCTAAAAGAAAACAAACGAACAATAAATTACAATTACAGCAGGTAGTTCTTAAAGTGGCAATCCTAGGTGCCTTTTTTTTTAAATTTAAATTGTTTTACATAGGATTGAAGCAGCTGGTCTCCGAAGCTGAACCCCATTAATTTCAGCTCTGCTAAACCCCTGCTTCCGGTGATACCTCCATAGGGGTTGCTGGTAGTTGCTCCGACTTGGCTATGTGGTTCATGTAATGGCGACTTTTCAAATCCCCCCCTTACTACGGGCCAATAGGAAGCCAGGATGTCATCCGATAGGGCTTCCTATTGGCCCGCGTGACTGGGGGCTTTAAACTCCACTGAGATAATAGCACCCCCTACAATAGGCAAGTCTCTTCGGAAGCAGGGGGTCCCCGGAGCCGAAATTAATGGGGTTCAGCTACAGAGACCCCCTGCTCCAATCCTATGTATAAAAAAAGGTTGCTTGGATTACTCCTTTAAAACAGCTGCCTGTGCTCAGAACGACACACCAGAGAACTGTAAGTGCTGTAGTACAGTGCAGCCATACAGAGTTACTACCATAGAACGAATCTGGCTATCATTACCACTGATTTCTACATGGACACAGTGCTGGATTTGTGCAGTGAACCTTCATAGCAACGCATCACTCACATAATATAGCTCACTGTAGTGTGACAGTGATTGTCATAGTATAAGCTAATATGGAATTAATATCACCATGTCAAGAAGCATGCTCCAAAGCTGAAGCACAGGCAGGTTCTGCGTAGCTTTATATATTTGCAACTAGAGGCTCGACTCTACTCATGCAAACACACAGGTTATTGCAATATGATTACATTTTGTGGTAAGGCTTCTTATTTGTATACTGTACTTATATGGGAGGAGAATATATTTCTAATGAATGCATTTATTGTTTAGCACATTTTACTAACCATATTTGTAAAGAAATGTTTATTCTCGTACATCCTGTTGCAACTAACAACTTACTTGCTTATCTTCTCATTTTGTCCATGGGTAGAATCATCTGGTCCACCAATTCCAAGTAACATGACCCTCTTTCCTAACACTTCCTCAAAATTCTTGGCAATGGGAATAGTTCCACCAGCTCGGATCATGTCTGCATTCACGTTGAACACTAGGGGGTAGACAAGCACAGCTCAATCCAGAGAATATACGGGTAATATGATTTCAGTAAAGAAACGCCGGTTTCTAAATCCACTGTAAGGTCTCTCCAGAACTAAGGGATATATTTGCTAATTGGTGGCACATGTCTTATGGCATAGCACTGCTTAGTAAAAATGGGCCTTCAAGCAGCAAACTCCCTTTTCCTTTCCCCAGCCCCCCCCCAAAAAAACTAAACTAAAATTAAGCTATAACATAAACTTTAGGGTTATGTTCTGCTGATCTATTTCCAACTTTTACATTTTTTGTTCAGTGTCTATTTTTGCTGAGTTTTCACCTTTTTGTGCTTGCATTGACTTCAGCTGCTACCATAGCAATGGAAGCCTCTGTTGTCTTACAGTAGGCCTCATCCCAACTGCTCGTGGCTGCGGGGGCTATAGCGTGCGCAACACGAACATAATACGGCCGTCTATGGGCCGGCCCCAGTCACTTCCGCCGCGCGCCTGCAGAAAGAGCGATGCGCAACCGCCTTTCCCAAAAGACAAGATTTTTGTCATTTGGCGCGGTGGAGCGTTTGTCACGGCAGCAGTTCAGCCCCCAAGGGTGAACAAGTAGGGTTGCCAGGTGTCCAGTTTTAAACTGTTTTGTCCTGTATTTGGACACTGTCCAGTCAAAAAATGAGGTAACACTGGACATGTGTGTGTCCGGTATTACCTCTCTGGACATAGTGACCTGACCGGCTCTGCTGCTGGGTAATGCAGCCAATCAGGAGGTGTCAGGAGCCTGAGGGTGGAGCCAAGGAGAGGAGGAAACAGCATTGAGCAGAGAGAGGTGTGTGTGAGTCTCGAGGGTGTTCCACCTTTCACCATTGTGTCCAGTATTTTTGCAGAAGCCACCTGGTAACCCTACGAACAAGCCCCCCACCAGGCATCCCCCCCTCCCCATCACGATATCCTGCTCTTCTCCTGACGCACAACCACAGACCACAGGTGGTGGCTGAAACTGGTGCACGCGCCGCCATGCGCTCTGACAAACGCATGGCACACCTCCACTCTTCCCCTCTCATACTCCCCCCTTTTCCACTCTCACACGCCCCCCCTTTCCACTATCACACAACCCCATATCTTCCCCTCACACCCTGCTCTTTCTTCCTCCCTCAAACTCCCCCATTTCTTTCCCTGTCTCTTCCCCTCACAACCCCCTTTCCCCTTTAACACTCCCCTCTTCCCCGTCACTCTCTTCCCCTCTCACACTCCTCCTGATTTTTCCCATCACACCCCCCTCTCTTCCACTCACACCCCTCTTTTCCCCTCATACTCCCCCCTCTTCCCCTCTCACAATCCTGCCCCCTCTTCCCCTCACACTCTTTTCCGTCTCACTCTCCACCCTCTTCCCCTCACATTCCTGCACCCTCTTCCCCTCACACTCCTCCCTCCTCCTCCCCTCACACTCCCTTCACACTCCTCCCTCTCACAGTCTCCCCTCACACTCCCCCTCTCACACACCCCCCTTCCCCTCTCACACACCCCCTTCCCCTCTCACACTCCCCCTCTTCCCCTCTCACACTCCCCCTCTTCCCCTCTCACACTCCCCCTCTTCCCTCTCACACTCCCCCTCTTCCCCTCTCACACTCCCCTCTTCCCCTCTCACACTTCCCCCTCTTTCCCTCTCACACTCCCCATTTTCTTCCCCCACTCTTCCACTCACTCCCCTCTCACTCTCCCCTCTCACTCTCCCCTCCCCCTCCCACTCTTCCCCTCTCACACTTCCCTTTCTTCCCCTCTCACACTCCCCCTCTTCCCCTCTCACACTCCCCCTCTTCCCCTCTCACACTCCCCCTCTTCCCCTCTCACACTCCCCCTCTTTCCCTCTCACACTTCCCCCTCTTTCCCTCTCACACTCCCCATTTTCTTCCCCCACTCTTCCACTCACTCCCCTCTCTCTTCCCATCACACTCTCCCCTCCCCTCACACTCTCCCCTCACACTCTCCAAGTCTTCTACTCACACGCCCCTCTCTTCCCCTTTCATGCTTCCCCTCTCACACTCCCCCCCTTTCCACTCTCAAACAACCCCATCTCTTTCCCTCATACCCTGCTCTTTCTCCCCCCCCTCACACCCCGCCCCTTTCTTTCCCTGCCTCTTCCCCTCACACCCCCCCTTTTCCCCTTTAACACTCCCCTCTTCCCCATCACAGTCTTCCCCTCTCACACTCCCCCCTTACACTCCTCCCCATTTGCCCCCTCACACCCCTCTTTTCCTCTCTCATACTCCCCCCTTTTCCACTCTCACACTCCCCCCTTTTCCACTCTCACACTCCCCCCCCTTTCAACTATCACACAACCCCATATCTTCCCCTCACACCCTGCTCTTTCTTCCTCCCTCAAACTCCCCCATTTATTTCCCTGTCTCTTCCCCTCACAACCCCCTTTTCCCCTTTAACACTCCCCTCTTCCCCGTCACTCTCTTCCCCTCTCACACTCTCCCCTTACACTCCTCCTGATTTTTCCCCTCACACCCCCCTCTCTTCCACTCTCACACCCCTCTTTTCCCCTCATACTCCCCTCTTCCCCTCTCACAATCCTGCCCCCTCTTCCCCTCACACTCTTTTCCGTCTCACTCTCCACCCTCTTCCCCTCACATTCCCGCACCCTCTTCCCCTCACACTACTCCCTCCTCCTCCCCTCACAGTCCCTTCACACTCCTCCCTCTCACAGTCTCCCCTCACACTCCCCTCCTCCCCTCTCACACTCCCCCTCTTACACTCCCCCTCTTCCCCTCTCACACTCCCCCTCTTCCCCTCTCACACTCCCCCTCTTCCCCTCTCACACTCCCCATTTTCTTCCCCCACACTTCCACTCACTCCCCTCTCTTCCCCTCACACTCTCCCCTCCCCTCACACTCCCCCTCTTCCCCTCTCACACTTCCCCCTCTTTCCCTCTCACACACCCCATTTTCTTCCCCCACTCTTCAACTCACTCCCCTCTCTCTTCCCCTCACACTCTCCCCTCACACTCTCCCCTCCCCTCACACTCTCCCCATCTTCTACTCACACACCCCTCTCTTCCCCTTTCACGCTTCCCCTCTCACACTCCACCACTCTCTTCCCCTCTCACACTCCCCCCTTACACTCCCCCACATTTTCCCCCTCACACCCCTCTTTTCCTCTCTCATACTCCCCCCCTCTTCCCCTCTCACAATCCTGCCCCCTCTTCCCCTCACACTCTTTTCCCTCTCACTCTCCACCCCCCTCTCTTCCCCTTTCACAATCTCCCTCTCTCTCACCCCCTCCTACACCCCCCTTCCTACACTTCCCCCATCTCTCTTCCCCTCCTACACTCCCCCATCTCTCTTCCCCTTCAACACTCCCTCTCCTCACACTTACACCCACCTACATCTACTCCCATTCTGCACTGCTTCTGTCCGCAGCTCCCTCCTCCGGAGGAAGGCGTTGATTAAAGTGAATGTCAGGGAGCCACCACCACGCCACTGCACGGGAGCCGACGCCGCTGCTGGGGCGCCACCGAGCCGCATGGCCTGGGACAGTATGGACAGTTGTCCCTCCCCTCCCTGTTGGCCGCGGATCCCTTGAGGGTTGCCCATAGAACCCAGGATTTCCGCAGAACCCTGGTTGAAAATCACTGCTATAGACAGCTACAAACTTGTTTTTCATCACTCAACATTGTGCCTGGCATATTACTACGCAAACCAATTATTTAAATTGACAATATGGTGAATATTCTGTAAATAAATTGTATTCTTAAAACTGTAAAGTTACATTAATTTCTGTTTGCATGATCATTCCCTTTAATAACACTGCATTCTTAAAGAATGACCACCTCTAGTGTCTTAATTGTGCTGTACTGTATACAATTGATGCACACAGTACTTACCTCTTGTCACTGCTTTCCTAGCAGCCAAATATTGTGGCTCATTCATGTCAGATAGCCAGGGTTTTGCGCCTATTATCATGGTCACTTTGATTTTATTCGGGCTATTTCTTTCAGAAAATTTGTGTTCCAGATAATCTGTTACCTAAAGAAAAGCAACAACGATTAACAGAAATGTCATTTGTTTGTAATGAAAACAGTATATCAACTTTTGTTATTCCTTCCATTGCGTTTATAGAGCCGTGTGTCGCTGGTGCCTCCAGTATCAATAACGTATTTTGCAGTTAGCATTTGGCCACAATAATTTAATGAATGCATTTATACAATAGATATTGGTAAGCGCTTATCCCCTTTACTGCTGGATGAGTTAGTAAGGTGTTCACGTTTTATTTTAGTCATGTATTAGCCCTCCCTTTGGCCAGGATTACTGATGCAGCGATGTGAGTATCGCCTCCTGATCCGGTGTTAACTGCTGTACAAGTCAATGTCAGGGAATACTGGATTTTGGTGCAATATCTCCCACCGTGACTTAGGGAATCCCAGACTATATTTTACATGTTAATACTATGGGGCAGGCCTTCACAACTCCAGTCCTTGAGGGCCGCAAACAGGCCAGATTTTCAGGATATTCCTACTTCAGCACAGCTGGCTCAATTAGTGGCTCTGTCATACATAGCCAGCTGTGCTGAAGTAGGGATATCCTGAAAACCTGGCCTGTTTGCGGCCCTCGAGGACTGGAGTTGTGCAGGCCTGATCTATGGGGCTTGATCTATATCCGCCAGAGCTTTCCGCTAAAATTCTACAGTAAAGTAAATGGAGAAATTGATCCAAAAACATCCTGATTGACCGTTTGAGGATATAGAATAAGCCCCCTCAATAATTTACTGCACTTCTATTTGGTTGTACTTTAATTACCTTCTGTCCCCATTTCTAGAGGTTCATTTCAGCTCCTCTCTTCTTCTAAATCTCCCCTGCACTTCCATCTGTTAACAGGATTTTGCTTATTCCACCAAAGTAGCTCTAAAATCAACTTCAAGGGAATATTATATCAGACTCTACGACCTCTAGAAATATACTATTTACTCTTCCCAACCTCATTGAAATATAATCACAATATTGGTACCTCATCCAGTTACAAGTTTGAATGTACTGTATCTATCAAAAGGTTCAGCTGGTTACATGTGTGTGTATGTGTATATATATATATATATATATATATATATATATATATATATATATATATATATATATATATATATACACACATACACACACATGTATATATATATATTATTACATGTATATATATATTACCCTTAACTACTATTTTACTGAATTTGTCACATTCTTCTGATTGTGGATCAATAAGGTTTTATTATCACCAACATACCTGTTTTTCTACAATAGATGGATCCATATTGGGAACCTGCCGAATTGAAAACTTTCCAATTACTTTCGCAGGTATTACAGTTTTTGTTCCTGACCCTGAAAAGGCCCCTTCAATTCCATGGATCGATAAAGATGGATAACGCCACCTGTGCATGAGTAACCCTTCCTGTGTTTCAAAACATTGAAAATATTAATGTATTTCAAAGACTAATGACTAATCCATATATAATATATATATATATATAGCGCTAGGAACATTAATGGCGCTATATAAATAAAGATATACAATACAAAACATATTTTGAGCATTCATTTACCAATGTAAATCCACCAGTTGCTGAATAATAGGCAATATCACTGGGTTATTGCTTTCCTTTTGCTTTATTTTATAGCAGAGCAAGTTATCGTTTTAATACCAAATGAACTATATTTACTTAAACAATTACTTTGCTTCAATAGTTTGTTAATGCAGCAAAACATGTAGCACTGCACAATTTTTATTTATTTATTATTATTACAAGATTGAAGCAAGGGGTCTCCGGAGCTGAACCGCATTAATGTCAGCTACGGTGACCCCATTCCAGGAATACTTACATAAGTACGGTGTGTCGTAGCAGCAGCCAGGGATCTTGTGGGCCTAACAAAATGGCGGCTTAAATGTCCCAGGTCACGTGGGCCAACAGAAAGCTGTGATGTAATCCCTTGCAGCTTCCTATTGGTCTGTGTGACATGGACATTTAAACTCCACGGAGATACCGGCAGCCCCTACGGAGGTAAGTATCCCTGGAAGCAGCGAATCCCCGGAGCTAAAATTAACACCGTTTGGCTCAGGAGACCCCCTGCTTCAAATCTGTAAAATACATTTTAAATAAATCGCAGTGTTACAAAGTTTGCTGCTTTAAAACAAAAATACAAAATAAAATAAATGGAAACGGTTGCCATAATAAACAAATATTAGCTATTAATAGTATGTTTTACACCTGGGCAAGTGTCATCTAATAATTGTACGGTTTTATGAGAACGGGAAGAACTTTGTTTTATAAGCTATTTAATTCATTTCCCCCCCAAAATAGAATAAAATACTTACTTGATGTAAAAAAGATAGCCTCTTTGCAATGCATTACTGGTCCACTAGTAATCAAGAAGGTAAAATAAACAATTGCATGTGACATGGTAAAAGCATAATTTTGCCCCTCGGTTTTCTTGTATAAATTATACTGCGGTAATTTGCACTGAATAAAATTCAGACCGTACCTTTGTGTCATAGAGAAATCTTTTGGCTCCGGTATCAGCTTGTAGTTCATCTAGATTGAATTCAAGATCTTTGTACAGCTCCTTTTCTTCTTCTGTCACAGACCTTACATCATCATATATCCCCGGAATCAGGATTTTACCCTTTGAATCTATAAGGGTATCTTCAGAAAAATAAAAAGTACATAATTTATGTCAATATCTATATATAAAGTGTCTGTCCCTTTGTACTTCTAATTCCTGTTATATTAACCTATAAAAAACTATGCAATGAGATGTGTTGTGTGAAGTTTTATTTCTGTCTTAGGTGCATGTTGCTAAAATGAATGGGCCCATTCAATAAGCTCTAGTGCTCATTGGCCCGAAACTCACATTCAAGTTAATGGGTGTTTTGGGTCGATAAGCACTTATTGAACAAGCTCTGAAGTGGCTGAAGAGAAATAGGGGGCTACATACTGTAAACAAAGCAATTTTGAAGCAAAATTGACCTAAATCGCGTCATTTTCATCGTGTAAATTCATACACCAATGTAGCAAACACGTTGCTCCAGTTTTGCCCCATACAGTATGCGTCAGATTCCAATTTGGGGAGTGTCAAAAGGAGAAGTCAGGACAAGACTTTTACAACAGCTTCAATTCTCTTCTCTGCCTACTCGCTCCCCCCCAGCTTCAACCTGTATTCTCTAAACTATTCCTTCACAACTTCTTTGGTCCCTATTCACCGCAATCATTTATATGTTGACGAATCTCTTCAGCCTCTCTCTTAACACAGCCTTAACCCCTTTAACTTCTAAGCATGCCTCTGTCACACCCATCCAGAAAAATCCCTCACTCGACCCAACCTAACCTAACCTTCTAACTACTGTCCAATCTCCCATGTGCTTCCAAACTACTTAAAGTGTTGTTTATGACTGCAGGATACACTTTCTTTCCTCTAACTCCCTTACTTATACACTTCAATCTGGATTCCACCTTAACCACTCCTCAGAGAGTGCATGAACAAAACCAGCCTCCTTACCCATCCTACTAGACCTCTCTGCTGCCTTTGATACAGTCAACCACCCTATTTTACTACTTTACTCTCCGTTCAATTGGCCTTCATATCACTGGTCTCTCTTTGTTCTCTTCTCTATCCGACCACTCCTTCACTGTGTCATTGCTGGCATTTCTTCTTCACTCTCATTCAATGTTGGTGTTCACCATGGCTATGTTCAAGGACTTCTTCTATTTACTATTTGCACCACTTCCCTGGAAAAACTAATACAGTCTTTTGGCTTTCACAACCACCTCTACTTTGATGACACCCACGTCTACCTATCTTCTTCGGAACGCTCTCCAGACTTGTGTTATCAATTGTCTTTCTGCTATTTCCTCCAGAATGTCCCATCACCAGCACCATCAAGCTCTCCCCCAAGTATTCACATTTTAAAAAGTTCCCTCAAAACCCACCATTTTAAACAGGCCTACCCAGCATCTGCCTGAGACGCCTACAGATAATACCATGCTGGCCTTATACCCCTACCAACCACGTGTAATCACTCCCCCATTTCTTTTAGATTGTACGCTACTCTTTGATTATGTTTTAAGTTGTATGTATGTTCTGTTTGTTTCTTATCCTTACATCCAGATTGTACAAGGCTGCGGAAATATGATGGCGCCACATACATAAAAGATAATAATGGTAAATATGAATACACAGTAAGCAAAGTTTAGCTACATTTCCATTTTTGGAGTACGAGTCTTTTCACAGCTCTGTTTATAATAATCATTGTTTATTGTAGAAAATAAAGATTATGAAGATTTGTATGTCTTCAATCTCTCTGGTGATCGCTAGTATACATGGCCCATATTCAAAGTGCCGTAAAACTATCTTCTGTTTGGCAGGAAACCTTGGCGACCCATTTAAATGTATGCATATTGAATAGAGTGCAATGAGTTATAGTAAACCTAATGCTTACACATCTACTTTTAATTACGATCCTTATTATATTTTGGGGATAGTCAGCCATTTAATACAATGTTTAGGTAGCAACTCTAGCTATTGACATATTTCATTTAGAACATTGGTTGACATGATAGCCCGTTTTTACCGACTGTACCAGTTTATGTTAATGCTGTAATTTTATCATTTCTGTGGAATACGATGGCTTGATACATACATTATAATAACACGTTCCTTTAGATATCTGATTTCTGTTATGCTGTGCTCACCACAAACTAGACGAGACCCATGTGCTGAGATGGGATAGTAGCCACCAGCCACGGACACGGGGACCCTTTATGGAATGTAGAGTAGTCTTGCTGGCCGAGTCTAGGACAGGAGAAGTGAGAGCAAACGTATACTTGCCGAGTCCGAAGCGGGGGAGGTCCAGAGCGAGTGAGGTACTATTGCCAAGGTCAGAACTGGAGCAGAGCGGATGGTCGGAGTCCAGAGCCAAAGGTCAGGGCAGGAGAGATACGGATGGTCAAAGTTCAAGCCAAGGTCGGGGTTCCAGAGAGTGAGGGTTCCAAAGGCAGGCAGAGTCGGTACACGGGTAAGCAGAACTAGGACAAGGTAACAAGACAAGGGAGGCAGAGGCAAACACCAGGTAACGTGAGTCTATGCTCAGCCAAAGTGCCAGTGGCACAGCTGAGTATAAGTAGCAGGCAAGGACCAATCACCCCATGGGGTGGAGCGGAGGCGTAACCCTCACGGGGACCAGGGATAGGCCGGAAGGGAAGAGACAGCTGGCAGTACTGGAACTAATGAGTTCCTCTTGACTCGTCACTCGGGGGGTTGCGTGTGCGTCACGTGCGTGCATCACACGCCGGTGACACGTCTCGCGTCTGCCCTCCAATCCAGTGGTGCGGGGTCTGCGCCTGTGCAGCATGTCAACGGGGACTGACGCTCCCATGGGGAGTGCTCTGCACGTGCGGGGAGAGGCACGTGACGGAGGAGGACAGCGCGGAAGGTTGCCAGCAGGTGTCGGGCCGGAGCAGAGGTAAGTGCGGGCGGGCGGAGTCCACACGGGGACGCGCAAAGGAACGCGAGTCGTGACAGTAACCCCCTCTTCAAGGGAGACCTCCGGGCGATTCCAGTAGGGTTTCAGAGGGTGGAACCTCCTGATGAGTTCAGGAGCATGGATCTGGTGGTGCGACACCCAAGAACGCTCCTCTGGGCCATATACCTTCCAATGGATGAGGTAATGAGTGGTCCTTCTGGAAATTCGGAAGTCGATGATGGCCTGGATCTTGTATTCCTGTTGTCCCTGTACAAGACAAGGAGGAGGTGGTGCGGGAACACGATCCGGAAACCGGGAGCTGTGATAGGCAGGTTTCAACAAGGAAAAGTGAAATACAGACGATATTCTCATAGATGCTGGAAGTTTTAGACGATATGCCACTGGGTTAAGTCTCTCCAGGACTTGGAAGGGACCCAAAAACCTTGGTGCAAGCTTGAGAGTAGGAGTCTTCAAACGTATATTTTTGGAAGAGAGACACACCTTGTCTCATGGATTGAACTCCGGAATCTCCCGGTGGTGGCGATCTGCTTGAGCCTTCTGCCTAGATGCCGCTCTCTTTAAATTGTCCTGAATCTTGGTCCAGGAGGACTGCAAGGTCTGGATCCGGTTATCTGCTGCCGGAACCCCCGAAGAAGAGCATGTGGTGGGCAGACGTGCCGGATGGAACCCGTAGTTTGCGAAGAAAGGAGAGAGTTGTGTAGATTCATTCCGCAGGGAATTGTGGGCGAATTCAGCCCATGGAAGAAGATCTGCCCAATCGTCTTGTGTCTCTGAAACAAAGCAGCACAGATACTGCTCTAGGGACTGATTGGTCCTCTCCGTTTTCCCATTCGTCTGGGGATTGTATCCAGAAGAGAAATGCAAGGATTTGCCCAGTCTCTTTGTGAAGGCCCGCCAGAACCTGGAGACGAACTGGGAACCTCTGTCGGAGATGATGGTCAATGGGACTCCGTGAAGACGGAAGATCTCCCTGGTGAAGATGTCCGCGAGCATCGGAGAATCGGGGAGACCACAGAGCGGAACAAAATGTGCCTGTTTGGAGAAGCGGTCAATAATGACAAATATAGTATTCATGCCCTTGGAGACAGGGAGCTCTACAGTAAAGTCCATCGATAAATGGTTCCAGGGGCTGTCAGGGATGGGTAGTGGGTGTAAGAGTCCTTGAGGTCTACAGCGGGGGACCTAGTTCCGGGCGCAAATGGTGCAAGCCTTGACTAAGTCGCTGATGTCCCTACGCATGTTGGGCCACCAAAAGGTCCGTACTATGAGGTCCGTAGTTCTCTTGGTGCCAGGATGTCCCACCGTCTTCGACGAGTGACCCCATTCCAGAATCTTCCTTCGGTATTTGGGAGAAGCGAAGAGACAACCGCCTGGGACCTCCAAACCCTCCGGAACCTTGGACTGATCCACAAGAATTTTATCCAAAACATCAAAGGAGTTGGCAGATATAATGTACTGAGACGGAAGTATGGTCTCTGCTCTGGCCTCGGCTTTGTCCTCACTTAGGAATTGACGAGAGAGTGCGTCTGCCTTTAGATTTTTGGACCCAGGAATGAACTAAATGATATAATTAAAACGGGAGAAGAAGAGAGACCAACAGGCCGGACGAGCTCCCAGCCGAGCGAGCGCTCTCCAAATACATGAGGTTTTTATGGTCCGTTAGAATGGTTTTTGGACTCTCCGTGCCCTCCAAGAGATGCCTCCACTCTTCTAATGCGAGTTTAATGGCTAATAACTCCCTGTTGCCCACGTCCTAATTCTGTTGTGCTGGAGATTTTTTTTTGGAAAAAAATGCACAGGGATGTAAATCGGAAGAAGGTGACTTTCTTTGAGATAGGATGGCGCCGGCTCCAACATCCGATGCGTCTACTTCCAGTGTGAATGGGAGTTTGGGATTTGGATGGATCAAGACTGGTGCTGAGACAAAAGATTTCTCCAGAAAGTCAAAGGCTTGAACAGCTGCGGGAGGCCAAGAGGAGACATCGGCTCCTTTCCTAGTGAGGGCGGAGATGGGTGCGACAATGGATGAGAAATTACGAATAAATCTTCTGTAATAGTTCGCAAAACCGAGAAACCTTTGAATGCCCTTGAGAGAGTTGGGAAGTGGCCAGTCCAAGACGGATCGCAGCTTGGAAGGATCCATTGCGAACCCAGAATCTGAGATGATATACCCCAGGAAGGTGGTAGAGGATTGGTGAAAGTGACACTTCTCCAACTTGGCGTAGAGGTGGTTCTGACGAAGGCATAGTAGTACCTGTTTGACTTGTACAATGTGTTCGGGAAGACTCTTTGAGAAGATCAGAATATCGTTGAGATACACTATGAGAAAAACATTGAGAAGATCCCTGAAAATGTCATTTACGAAGTCTTGGAAGACCGCTGGGCATTGCATAAGCCAAATGGCATAACAAGGTACTCGTAATGACCGTCTCTGGTGTTAAAGTCCATTTTCCATTCGTTGCCTTATCGAATCCTTACCAGGTTGTATGTGCTGCGTAGATCCAATTTGGAGAAGATGGTTGCCCCTTTAACACGAACAATTCGGAAATCAAAGGCAGGGATACCGGTTTTTGATGGTAATTTTGTTTAAGCCACGGTAATCGATACAAGGACGAAGGGTGCCGTCTTTCTTCTTGACGAAGAAGAAGCCCGCCCCCGCGGGGGAGGAAGACTTTCTGATGAACCCCTTCTGGAGATTCTCTCGGATGTAGTCCGATATGACTTTAGTCTCTGGGAGAGAGAGGGGGGGTATGATCGCCCTCTAGGAATGACGGACGCAGGCAAGAGGTCAATAGGACAGTCAAAGGGTCGGTGGGGGGGAAGGATCTCGGATTTGACTTTGTCAAAGACATCCCTGAAGGAAGGGAACACTGTACCTCCTCGGAATTCTTCACACTGCAGATGGTCTGCCGGGAGGTGCTGCAGGTCGTGGAGCACTGTAGATTCCAGGATATGTGTCTGGGTTTGACCCAGTCGATGCGTGGATTATGGCGCTGGAGCCATGGTAGACCCAAAATGATCTCGGCCGACGGCGAGTGGATGACATCTAAAGAAATCTTCTCTCTGTGGTTTTGCTCGACCAGGAGGGACAATTTGACGGTCTGTAGGACGATAAATGCCGGCTGCAGGGGACGACCGTCAATGGCCTCAAGTCCTAACGGGATCCTCTTTCTCTCAAGCAGAATATTATTATTCCTAGCGAATTCATGATCAATAAAGTTCCCACCGGAACCGAAATCGATGAAGGCAAATGCAGCAACCGAGAGGCAAAGGACCGAAAGAGAGATAGGAATCAAAATTCTGCTAGGTAGTTGATCCTTGATGGTAGAGGATATGGCGAGCGTTCCCATGGAGACTCCTCTGGATCTCAATATGAGCTGGCGTTTTCCGACCTGGGTGCCGGCTTGAGGGGGCATTGAGGAACGCAATGACCAAGATTTCCGCAGTATAAGCAGAGACCAGAAGATCAGCGACGCTGTTTTTCGGAAGGGGACAGCTTGTTACCCCCAAGTTGCATGGGCGTCGGAGCGTCAGTCGCGGGAACCCCTGGAAAGGAGGAATGGATGAGAGAAGTCCTGGGCTTTACGTGACGGTGATGAGAACGCTCGGACTTCCTCTCTTGTAGTCGTTGGTCCACTCGATGCAGATCGCAATGAGTCCCTCTAGGTCACTTGGGCGTTCATGTGCGGCGAGTTCGTCTTTCAGCTGTTCGGAAAGGCCCTGCCAGAAAACAGAAGAGAGGGCCTTGTCATTCCACGCCGTCTCAGCAGCAACTGTCCCAAACTCCAGGGCATACCTAGCCACTGGACGCTCCCCTTGAGAGATGTGGAGAAGAGATGAAGCTGCGGTGATCTTCCGGCCCGGGGTATCGAAGACGTGCCAGAACTCCTTTGTGAATCGCCCAATGTCCTGTGTAAGATCGGTTCTCTGCTCCCAGATGGGAGAGGCCCAGGCCAACGCATCACCTGTAAGCAGCGAGACAATGTAGGCTACCTTGGTTCTGGAAGAAGGGAACCGGGAGGGAGTCAACTCAAATTGTATGAAACACTGATTGAGGAACCCACGACATTCTAAGGGGTCTCCGGAATACCTATGGGGAGCAGGAAGTCGCGAGTCAGAAGAGCAAGGGCTAACCAGAGGAGTAAGTGGAGGTGGAGGAAAGGTGGGAGGGTTTGCCTGCTGCACTTGGACAGAGAGGGTCTGGAGGTCTTTCTGTAAGGCATCCATATGAAGGTCGGACTGTTCTATATACTTCTCAAGCTTGGAGAACATAGCGGCATGAGATGCCACAATATCACCCACCCAAGCGGGGTCTATATTTGTGGGGCTGAGCATAATGTTACGCTGTGCTCGCCACAAACTAGATGAGACCCTTGTGCTGAGATGGGATAGTAGCCACCAGCCACAGACACGGGGACCCCGTCTGGAATCTTGCTGGCCGAATCTATGACAAGAGAAGTGAGAGTAAACGTATACTTGCCGAATCCGAAGCGGGGGAGGTCCAGAGCGAGTGAGGCACTATTGTCAAGGTCAGAACTGGAGAAGAGCGGATGGTCGGAGTCCAGAGCCAAAGGTCAGGGCAGGAGAGATACGGATGGTCAAAATTCAAGCCAAGGTCGGGGTTCCAGAAAGCGAGGGTTCCAAAGGCAGGCAGAGTCGGTACACGGGTAAGCAGAACTAGGACAAGGTAACAAGACAAGGGAGGCAGAGGCAAACACCAGGTAACGTGAGTCTATGCTCATCCGAAGTGCCAGTGGCACAGCTGAGCATAAGTAGCAGGCAAGGAACAATCACCCCAGGGAGTAGAGCGGAGGCGTAACCCTCGCGGGGACCAGGGATAGGCCGGAAGGGAAGAGACAGCTGGCAGTACTGGAACTAATGAGTTCCTCTTGACTCGTCGCTCGGGGGCATTGCGCGTGCGTCGCGCTTGTGCATCACACGCCAGTGACGCGTCTCGCGTCTGCCCTCCAATCCCGCGGTGCGAGGTCTGCGCCTGCGCAGCGGGGACTGACGCTCCCGTGGGAAACGCTCTGCGCGTGCGGGGAGAGGCGCGTGACGGAGGAGGACAGCGCGGAAGGTTGCCAGCAGGTGTCGGGCCGGAGCGGAGGTAAGTGCGGGCGCGCGGAGTCCGCGCGGGGATGCGCGAAGGACCGCGAGTCGTGACAATTTCAGAGGAGACATTGTTTACCAACAGTGCTAACCCATAAGATACCTGCTTAGTAATGTAAATGTGTTCCTAAACGAAAAGTGGCCAAAGGATTGTTCATCATAAAAAATTGATTCTTAATGAAAAGAAAGTATTTAATTTTAAATATAATTATTTGTTATGTAAGCAACAAGGGAAATTGTATCCTTGCTAATTTAAAACTTAGCATATTTTAACCCCCGAAAAACAATTTAAAAGCAATGTTATCCATATTTTCTCATAATGCATCTACCTACCTCTTACTAAATAGAAATGAAAATTCAGTTATTACCTAGTAAAAATATTAAGTCACTCATAGCTTCATAAACTGCTCCTCCAAAGCCACCTGAGTGCAGATCGCGCCTTGCACCTTCTACCTGCATAATAAAAACAAATAGTAGAGTTCTGGCCATGATATTAGCCCAGGAGTTAACAGTAATAACCCTTTTGCTGCCAGAAGGACCATCTTAACAATGCTTTGCAACCCTGTCTGAGTGAAGGGATTAGCGTACCATGTATACATAGAGATCATGAATTTTCAACACTACATACAGCAAGTCCCACTGCACTAATGGCAATGATAGGTGTAATGTGTTGCTTGTTTTTTTTTTTTGGGGGGGGGGGGGGGGAGGGAGAGAAACCATACAATTGCAAGTTCTTCAAAAACCCTTTTGCAAGTTTGAAAGCTTTTATTGCCAGTAAAGTGCTTGTCTTGCTTTTCCCTGTGGCAATGCACATTTAAAGAGATAATTCTAGTGCAGATTGATGTTGATGTTATTTTGTTGTCAGTATACACAGTAATAACTAGTAAATAACAGGTTCATTGTTTGATCCACAGCAACAAATATCATATTACATCAAACATCGAGCCTTTAAATTTGAACGCTTTATTTCATTATATATCAATGTCTAATTGTGAGGTTAAGATATCATACCTCTATGAAAAAATAGCAGTTTCCTCTTGCTCCGTAAGTGATTCCTGGCTTCTTGCTAAGCCACGGGGTATCTGTGACTACGATGTAGTCCACATTCGAAAAAAACCCATCTTTTTGCTCTTCAACTATTTTGTCCAGTCCATTGGACCCGACTTCTTCCATTCCTTCAATCACAAGCTTCACATTCACTGGAAGGCCCTGCCCAAAAAATAGGATGGGAAAATCTAAACGTTTATGATGGTGATAATGTAATTAAATATTGCTGCATACGTGGTCAAGGGGAGGGCCGCAATGTATTGTGCAAGCCTAAATATTTGTCAGGGTTTTAACGCATTCAATTATTTGTATATATTACTATTATTATTATTATTGTAAAAAAATCTCATAATACTACGCTACCTTTTGGACCACTTTTAATTGACAGGTAGTTATGGAGAAGGATAGATGCACGTAGCAACACTGTTACCTGTACTGGATTTGTAGAAATAGCCTGTGAAGTAATAATATACACTATACAGACAGTCTATAATGTATTTATGCAGGGCAATGATTCTTTATGTATTACCCCTAAAGGTAAGAGTGTCTACATTTATTTTTGCTTAGCTGTTTTTTTAGCTAGGTCTGCGCCCTGGATGGGAACAAGGAAGTAATCATAACTAAGCTATTCCTACATTGGAGGGATGAAGATGTGGCTTCACTGAAGTGAGTGGCAATTAACAATTGTGTGTTAATATAATAACAATAATTATTAGTTTGCCATTTGTGAGGATTTGGGAATTAGACATCTCAGGTTCCTCAGACACCCCTAACACTCGAGTCTACTGGGTCATTAAGACTTTGCTTACAATCACGTTAACAGATTCCACTGCATTTAACAGAGCCAGAACTTGTCCTTTGTCATCAGAGGCACCTCGCCCATACAGATTGCCTTGGGAATGAAAGAAGAGATGTTTATAATTAAACAATAACACACAGAAGATATTACGCGCTGGAGTTTTGTGTTACTCAATGTCATATCAATGTGATGTGTTTGATTTAGGTAGAAATTGTGAAGGTCATGGAAGCCAAGTATAAATGAGAGATCCTTTCGCCCTGTCCTCAAAGAATACTGAATTCATTAACCTTCCAGTATGTCGAAGAAAAAGTGCTAGTCGGATATTGAAGGGAGGAGCATTGTCAACAGCAGTTAATAAAGCTCCTGTGTTTGTACTGCAAACGTTCCTGGCCTCGTCATTATTCCATGAATACAGACACAGCCTGCACCCTGAACAAAGTTATGCACCCTGAGTAACCATAAGAGACACTGATGTAACGTCCCTAAGAGCCGGGTAGCGAGGGTTACACATAGACTACACACTACTACATCTTCTTGTCAGACTCCTCTTCATTCAGTGCCTTACAGATTATCATCTGTAGCCCTTAGGGCCCTACTACCTTCTGTTTCTTTAACTTTGGTATATATGTGCAGTGTGGGAATGCTCCTTGTAGAAGGAGTAGGGATCATGATCTGCATTGTCATGTGTGGTGTTAGAAGGGAGATAAGTTCCTTAAGTTGTAAATTTAAGTCACAACATAGGCCAGTAGATGCACTGTTGATGGATGCAAAGGAACACTTGACTGAAGCACCACAGAAGCTGATATACAGTATTTGACAACAAATACAGACAATAGCTTTAATTTTTTTAATGCAAAATGGCCATAAGCTTTATTTTGTACTAGCTTAAACCCTGAAACCCTGTTGAGCTGGTTCCTGGCTGCAGGCATCTGTCCGTCCGTCCATCCGTGTCTCTCTCTCCGTCTCTCCTTCTCCCCCCCCTCTCTCTCCCTCTCCCTCTCTCCATTTCTGTTCTACCATTCTCTCTCTCTCCCCACACCCATTCTCTCTCTCCCCCTCCCCATTCTCTCCCCCCGCTGCTCTCCTCACCCCTCTCCCCCTCCCCTTCTCTCTCTTCCCCCCATACCCCTGCATTTAAATAGAGGATAGATTAGGCTGTTATTCTTTCCCCACCTTCTTTCCCCCCTCCCCTTTCTCTTCCTTTTTCTCCCCAACCCATCTTTCCTTTAATACCTTATGATGTCACTAATTATTTCTGCCTCTCTTTTCTACTATTCTTGCTTTATTCTCTCGAGTCAATGGACTTACCCTCTTTGTTTCTTTGTCTACTTTCTGTCTAAACATTTTATCTCTGACTCTCCCTATCTTCCACCAGGCTATGTGCATTATGATATAACTTGCCAGATACATAGTCTAAGAAACAAAGAAGTCCAGAGCAACATCCAATGTGACAAAAATACACAGTGAAATACCTATATATCTCTTGAAAAAGGGTAATTTAGTTAACCATTCGGCAAAGTGTATAAGCTTGCGAGCCACTTTCAAGGCATTACCAGTTTGCAGGTCCTAACACTAACTGATTAAAATCCTTATTTACCGCTATAATTAGAGGCAGGATGGTCCTGGCATTGAACCTGTTACAACCAGCTGCATGAAAAGAAAACCTGCTTACTTGGAAAGTGGGGAGGGGCGAGCTTTAAACCCTGGGTGGGAGGAGCCACTAGCCTCCAAAACAGCTGAGACCAGCTGGACAAAGTTAACAAACACACAGATACCCAGCAAGCTCTCAGAAACCCCCCAAAATTACCACTATATATATATATATATATATATATACATGTATACAATTGTCAAAAGGAGTGCTACTGGGCGTGGCTAATTGTATAAATCAAGAAACAAAGAAGTCCAGTGCAACATCAAATGTGACAAAAATACACAGTGAAATACCTATATATATATATATACATTTATACATTTTGACTCTATCCTCACTGCCCACCTCATTACGGACTGCCTTTGGGAGTGCAGAGAGACTTCTCTGATCAGCCCCTGCATCGCGGGGTCACGGACTGCAGACCTCATATCCGGATACACTAACATTGTGGAGGACTTCCGGGTCACATTGTGGTGAGCTTTTTCCTGTATCCCCTGCTGGATGTCGGTTCAGCAGAGCTGAGAAAACCCAGACAGAGAGAGGGCGCGCCATCCAAGGCACAACGTGGGCGGTTGGCGAATGAGTATACTCATTATATGCTTATATTTATCCTGTGTTTGTGAGTTCGCATTTGTTGGTTTTATTCATTTTTATTAAATTGTATTTTTTCATGCTGCACTAGGATCGGGCGCTTTCTTTTCTTGTTGTTCATATATATATATATATATATATATATATATATATATTGAAAAAGGGTCATTTAGTTAACCCTTTGGCCAAAGCGTATAAGACTGTGAGCCACTTTCAAGGCATGACAAGTTTGCAGGTCTTAACACTAACTGATTAAAATCCTTATTTGCCTCTATAATTAGAGGCAGGATGATCCTGGCATTGAACCTGAAAAGAAAACCTGCTTACTTGTAAAGTGGGGAGGGGCGAGCTTTAAACCTTGGGTGGGAGGATCCACTAGCCTCTAAAACAGCTGAGACCAGCTGGACAAAGTTAACAAAACACGCAGATATCTGTGTGTTTTTCAGATACATAGTCTACCAGAAAACATCCACTGGCTTTTATATATAAATATTTTAATAACTAAAATAAATACCCTTAGCATGCATTCAAAGTTTCAAGTCTCTAGGTTTCATGGTCTTGTAGCTATAGTCTGACAGACAGACAGACGGACACATTGGCTGTTTTATTATAATAGATGAAGAAAAGATTTTGTATGTATGCATGTATGTGTAACAGGGGATTTATCCCTGTTCAGAAAACTTGCCTCTAATCCAGCAGTGTGCTGGTTAATTGACCAGCAACTGGCAGATTGGAGGTTTGTTAGAGAAAAGGCTCCTCCTGAAACAGGAAGGAGAGACTCCTGAGCTCCCACGTGGGCTGAAACAGGAAGGGACAGAGAGGTCTTGAGAGCTGTAGACTGACAGCCAGACAACAAGACAACAAGGGGAGAAGACTTCTACAACCTGAAAGTGCCTTAGGACAAAAAGGCTATGCCAGGAGAGCAGAGAAGGATTCCCCCCTACTGCTACCAGAGAGACAGATAAGCTTTACTTTCTAAGACTGTTGTATATCTGCACATATAAAACTATATGTTTGGGGCTGGGAAACATGCTATCTAAAGGGAGTTCTGGACCACATATGTTTACCTAGAAATACTCCCAAGTGGAGCAGAAGCTTTGTTTAACCCCTTATTTGCATATGTTTGATGATTTTCATGTGTTAAAGAAGCAGGCGCAATAAAAGCCTTATTTTTAGTTCACCTTAAAACCAGTCTCTATTGTGTACCTCTGCACACGTCTCTTACAGAATGTCTTTATTTATATAGCGCCATTAATGTACATAGCGCTTCACAGCAGTAATACACGTGACATTCATATAAAAAGCAAATAATACAAATAACACATAATGGGAAGAAGTGCTTCAGACATAAAAGTAACATTTAGGAAAAGGAGTCCTGCTCCAAACAGCTTACAATCTAAATGGTAGGTTGTATAGAGAAGAACGCAAAAGTGGCGATGGTGTATAGTGAGAAATTAGGGCTGAGATGTTAGGAAAAGAAGAGTGTAAAGCTTTAAAAGTGAGGAGGAGAATTGAGTGTGAGATGCAGGATTTTTTTTGGAATTTAGGAGAGGGATTTCAGCAGGGGAGATGCTGAGACAGATTTAGGAAAGAGTAGAGTGATTCTGGCAGCAGTGTTTTGGATAGATTGTAGGGGAGACAGGTGAGAGGCAGGAAGGCCGGACAGCAGGAGGTTACAGTAATCGAGACGGGAGAGAATGAGGGCCTGAGTCAGAGTTTTAGCAGTCGAGCAGCAGAGGAAAGGGCGTATCTTTGTGATATTATGGAGGAAAAAATTACAGGTTTTAGCTACCTTTAGAGTGTGAGAGGAGAATGTGAGAGAGGAGTCGAGTGTGACCACTAGACAGCGTGCTTGTGCTACTGGGTATATGACAGCACTTCCAACAGTAATGTGGAAACAGGAAGTAGGGCCTGGTTTGGGAGGAAATATGAGGAGCTCAGTTTTTGACATGTTTAAGTCGGCGAAGGCCATCCAGGATGATTTAGCAGGGAGACATTCAGAAACTTTGGTATGTCCAAATGAATATTTGTTGTAGGTTATCCTATCCAAATAAAGCCCTCAATGCTAGTTTACTTAGCCTAATTATTGCTGCAGTCTCTTTAGATCTACAATTGTTTCCCTGCCGTAGATATCATACAGTAGGTGTAGAAATAAACAAATGGCTTAATCCCTTGTATTACTCCATTAATGTATAATATTGTCCATCCCCGAGTTCATTAACTCCTTATTTGCCAGAGGAGCCAGAAAAATGCTCTGCTATGCCCTGCTATCCCTTTTGGCTGGAAAGGGTTAAATACCAAGACATTACATAAAACAAGGAGAAGGGCACATATTAAGACTTACCATCTTTCTCTATAAGTGTGTATGGCTCTGTTGCCCATCCATCTGATTTTTTTGCTGGCTGAACATCCATATGCCCATAGAAACAAACAGTGGGTTTTTTGGTGTCATTTCCAATTTCTGCTAGAATAACTGGAGGCAAAGGGATTTTCTTCCCAGATGAAAGCTAAAATCAATATATTATGAGTCATTAATTGAGCACTGCTATCTTACAAGTACTACTATATTTAAAGTATTACCTTCTCTTTAATAAACCAGAAATGTAAAGTTAGAAAACATGCTTTAAACAAAATTATAACATCTCACAAACGTCTATTATGAAATAGGCAGAATCTCATACCTCTTGCTCACCAAGTTCTGCCATCTCAACAGTTCCACCTATCTTGAGGATGAAGTCTTTTGTAATTTGCATCATGTTGTCAACAAGGCCTCTCTTTGTTGGATCACTGGAGTCACTTTCTATTGCCACCCATTCCTTCAATCTCTACAGTGTCACAAAAAAGGAATTATTTTAGCTACATTTTATTTAATGTTTTCTGTTTTGTTTTTTTAATTAGGTCATGGCTCGGTCAAGTAACCAAGTTTATTTAGCGGTAGGCAATATCCTATCTCAAAATGCATTGTACTTTCTGCAGTGGTCAGTAATGTCAATGTCTGAAATGGGGAGTGAAGAAAGAAAATGAGTAAAGACTGGTATCTTATTTAAAAAATAACACTAGCGATTAATGGACAGGGTAAGTTATTTATTTTTTTGTCTTTATTTCAGTCTAACAACTAACTTTGTCATTGCAGCTGTCAATGTGGCTGTCGCATGTGTTTTATCAGTAATTCTATGGCTGTTCGGACTGCAAAAACATTGAAGTGCGGTTGACTAGAACGCAAGCTTTCTTTATGTAAGGATGTGTTAATACTCCGTGCATGTGTTCACTGTACGGCGGGTTCCACGCGGCAAGTTGGTACAGGGCGCCGCCATATTGTTGCGCAATGTTGCGAGGTCACTGGTATAGAGGAAAGGTCGCGCATGCGCCCAGGAAGCGCGCGAACAGCGAACCAATAAAAAGGGACTATGTACTGAACTTTAACCCCCGCGAACCTTGGAGGAGTCAGCTGGGGGCAAAGAGCCAATGGACAGGCTGGATTCTTAGGGAAGAAAAGCCGGAAGCGTGGGGGAGAGCACCACCCTAGCAGAAGGAGTTAGAGTCTTTGCGGAACAGGGAGTGTGAGAGCAGGGGGTCCGTGACCTGCCTGCCTAGGCCAGAGACTATCCCCAGGTCCCTAGGAGTATTCCCTGTGTCACTGTAGGTTGCGGTACTGTAGGGCCGCCCATAGTGAGGAGCTATTGTCACGTTAGAAAGAGTCAAGCGCCCAGTGTTGTGGACTGATATTGCCGTTTGGGTACAGACGGCGGAGCCAGCGACAGCGGAAGGTCTGGAACAGATGCGACGGACCCTTTGAGAAGAGGTGTGGTCACCGCCGTGACCGGGAGGTATTTTGTATTCTGCAAGTGCACCGACACCGGTCATCAGGCGCTGATCCCGCCTTAGTATTAACTTGAACAGACACTAGCAAGTGGCTAGCGGATAGATAACATTCTTTCCAAGTGTCACAAGGACAAACTCTATGAGAGCGTGGTCGAGCCACGGCTGTACAGGACAACATCCCCTTTGAGGTGTGGCCGAGCCACTTTAGTATGATAGATGTTATACTGTGTCATGAGTGAGGTTCATGTTATGATACAGTCGCGTATATATATATGCATGCATGTTGTATTGTCAAGGAGGTGCCACAGACAGATGCAGTAAAGTTTGGTTGTTCTATGATGTATGGTATGGTTCTTGCCCAGGGTAAATCTTTCGTACTGGGGATCCTGGGTAAGTGGAGGCGCTGCGCTATGTTATGAGTGTGTATTGCCCCAGGCTCCCAGTTAGCGGAGGCTCAGATCTCCTGGAGCCACAGGTGTTAGACAGTGACCGGTAGCCCTTAGGTAGGTGTCCAGAAAAAGGGCTACATTTGGAGGCGCTGCTGAGAGCTTAGACCTGGGGTGCCCCAATCATTTTTTTCTCAATCTGCAACCAAAGACTATTTTTACGATCGGGACCGGACGTGGCGCCGGGTCTTATACATCACTGAACGGGATATATGTCCCGACGCGCTGCCCCGAATACTATTGCTGCCGGAGGCTCCTGACGTACACTGCCCCATAGTTCAAGTGGATCCCACTGAACCGCTGGCCACTTCCACCCCACAGCGAGAACACGCTCCCGCGCTAGGTGCCGTTGCAGGAGGCCCTGACCGAACCCCTCGCAGTATTCTGAACCCACGGTGGCCGGCGGCACTGGGCCTGGGTTCTCCGTCCACCCCCTCCATTCTGAGGCCCGGGCTAGATAGACGCAGTATGTCAAGGCTAGACCCCTACCCCTCAGTTGGAGGTAGTCTACAGGACAATGCCTCTATTCCAGCGGTTGCCGCAGCCATTCACCACTCCACCCAGTCTCTCCAATACCGGAAGTTAAAGGCGTTCTCGGGTGATAAGCCCACACCTCAAGGAGAAGTTGGGATAGAAGAATGGCTGGATCATACGGAATAGGTACTGCCCGAGTGGACCTGCACGGACGCGGTCCGGAGGCAGCGCTTCGTCGAGTGCCTGCGACCCCCAGCGTCCCACATGGTGCATTACTACCGGGACGACCACCCGGATGCTGACGCGGCGGACCTCATTTATTGCCTGACCAAGGCCTATGGGACCCCTGTGGATACCTATGCACTGATGGCAAAATTTCATGCTCTGGCTCAGAAAGAAGGAGAGATGGTGTCCGACTTCCTCAGACGTCTACATATAGACTTATGGGCTATGGTGTAGTACCAAAGGTGGAGGCCGACGGACTGCGCACTACACAGCTGTTGAGGGGGCTCCTGCCCCTGCATCCAGTATCCGTACGTGTCAGTGGCTGCCTAATGGACCGTGTCCAAGCACACGAGACAGTGCTGTTAGGGCGCGAACTAACCCCAGGGAAGAAGGCATCGCTAGGGAGCAAGGATGCCAAAAAGTCGGAACCAAAAGCCGAAGTGTCCGAGTATGGGGACCCTGACACAGATGACGCCGGAGCACCGATGCCGGCCCGACCTCGCCCTATGTCGGGGCGAAACTCGCCGCCCGGGCGAAACGAAGCCTACCTCAGCCAAATCCAGTGCTATGCGTGTGGGAAGATGGGGCACCTTCGGGCCCGTTGCCCCTCCCTACGGAAAACAGCATCCCGGCAGGCTCAGTCAATGCCATGCACCACCCAGGATGGCGGCGCAGGAGCCCAACCTTCCACGAACAATCGAATTGGACCCGCCGCCATTGTTCGAGTAGTTATTGAAGGTATCTACGCGTCGGCCTTGCTGGACACGGGATCCCAAGTGACCATCGTGTACAGGTCCTTTTATGATCAACATTTACACCGGTTGCCGTTGCTATCTGCTGACGCCTTACGGTTAAGGGGGTTGAGCCACGAGGATTATCCCATCGATGGAGTCGTGAAGGTGCAGTTGGACATTCCGCAACTGAACACTGGTAAACATCAACCCATGGAAGTGGAAGCACTAGTGTGCCCTGAACCCCAAGACCACCCCAGCGCTCCGATAATTTTGGGGACTAACACCGACATTGTGCGCGCGGTGTTCCGCATGTACTTGCAAGAAGCGGGTGAAGCTCCGCTGCTAGCCCTCGCTACGTGTCCAGTACTACAAGAGGTTTGCGGTAAAATCGCGACTGAGGAGGAGCATGGGACGCTGTATAGTCAAGAATGGGGACTGACTCACATTCCCCCCGCAGAGGGTAGAATGATGATCGCGGCCTGCCACTACCCGGACCGACGTCCGGAGGATCAGTTCTTCTCTTTGGAGAGTATGGCCCAAGATGAACAGCGGCTAGGCTATGAAGTGTTAGCCTCTGTAAAGAAATGGCCCGGGAAAATTCCGGACCGAACCTGGGTGTATGTGCAGAATATCTCCCCGTATCCCATGAGTATTGATCGGCGACAGCTGCTGGGTAGAATATACCCCGTAACCCCCGAGGAGAAGGCCCTGAAAGAACGGCCAGCGGACACTACCCCCCCTAACGACTCCCCGTTGGATTTTGACTTCGGAGATTCCCCGCTTCCGGAAGAATGGAGGGAGAGACTGCGGGCACAGCTACAAGAACGACAAAGAGTCTTCTCCACGAGTGATATGGATGTGGGGTGCAGTCGCAGTGCCCGTCACACCATTCGGATGAACGATGTTACCCCATTCCGGGAACGCTCCCGTCGTCTAGCCCCCCGAGACGTGGAAGAAGTGAGAAGGTTGCTCGCCGAAATGGAGGGAGCTGGCATTGTGCAAGGATCCCATAGCCCTTACGCCTCACCCATCGTGGTAGTCCGTAAGAAGAACGGGACGGTCCGTCTCTGTGTAGATTACAGAACACTAAATAACCGCACAGTCCCCGATCAGTATACGCTACCCCGGATCGAGGACCTCCTGAACGCCTTGACGGGGAGTAAATGGTTCAGTGTACTCGATCTGAGGTCAGGGTACTATCAGGTGCCAATGGGCCAGGAAAACCAGGAGAAGACGTCTTTCATTTGTCCATTAGGGTTCTATCAGTTTACCCGCATGCCACAAGGGATCTGCGGAGCTCCTGCCACCTTCCAGAGGCTGATGGAACGGACTCTGGGAGATATGAACCCCCAAGAATGCCTAGTGTACTTGGATGACATTATAGTGTTCGGGATAACCTTAGAGGAACATGCGGAGCGGTTGATGAAGGTGTTGGATCGACTTCAGAAGGAGGGCCTCAAACTATCCTTGGACAAATGCAAGTTTTGTCGACCGTCCGTGACATACGTGGGCCATATTGTGTCCGCTGAAGGGGTGTCCACCGATCCAGGGAAGATAGAGGCTGTGGTGAATTGGCCCAGGCCCACTAACGTCCAAGAACTGCGTTCCTTTTTAGGATTTTGTGGATATTACCGACGCTTTGTGGAAGGCTACTCGAGCAAAGCCAAACTCCTGAATAATCTTCTAAGAATTTATCCAGAGGATACAGAACGAAAGAAAGTCACGGCACAAACGCATTTTGGGGAGAAATGGACCCCTGCTTGCGAACAAGCGTTCCTGAATTTAAAAGCCAGTCTCACCCGGGCCCCAGTTCTGGCCTATGCTGACCCTGATCGTGAGTACGTCCTACATGTGGACGCCAGCCTTAGTGGCCTAGGAGCAGTGCTGCACCAGAAATACGACACCGGGCTTCGCCCTGTGGCGTACGCGAGCCGAAGCTTGACCCCCAGCGAACAGAACTATCCTGTCCACAAACTGGAGTTTTTGGCACTAAAATGGGCGGTGGTGGACAAGTTACACGACTACTTGTATGGAGTGCAGTTTGAAGTGCGAACAGACAATAACCCAATGACCTATATTAACACGTCCGCCAAGTTAGATGCCACCGGACACCGGTGGCTGGCAGCCCTGGCCAACTATAGTTTCAACCTCAAGTATAAACCCGGGCCCACCAACGTGGGGGCCGATGCTCTGTCCCGGAGACCGGGACTTCAGCCCACTACGGATGAGGAAGTATGGGAGGAGATTCCGGGGCCTGGGATCCGTGCTCTATGTTCCGTAGCAGCCGTGGTTAACGATCAGGTGGCGTTCTCAGAGCTAAGAGTCGCTGATTCTCTCGGGTGCCACTCCCGAGCCATTCCCAGGGCCTATCAGAGTCGAGAAGGAATGAATCTCACTGAAGATAAAATCATTTCCTGGAAAGACTTGGTACATCACCAGGTCCAAGATCCAGTGGTGGAACTGGCTCGTCAAGCCGTGCAGCAAGGGAATTCCTCTATACTTAAGCAAGCCCCCAAAGAACTGGTGAAGCTATTGCTGAACGAATTCGGGAAGTTCGAACTGGACAATTGCCTACTGTATCGGGTAATTCCATACCACAACCATCCTGACCGGCGACAACTATTCTTGCCGGAGCGTCTGAGAAATATGGTTCTCCGGGCCCTTCACGATGATCACGGCCATCTGGGCGTTGACAAGACCTTCGGACTACTTCAGGATCGGTTCTATTGGCTGAGGATGAGAGTCAGTGGAACGACATTGCCGGAGGTGTACCCGCTGCCTGCAGAGAAAAACACTCCCCACCAGAGCGGCCCCCATGGCCCATCTAAAGAGTTCTGGACCTATGGATTTGGTGTGCATGGATTTCCTGTGTATTGAGCCCGATAACCGAGGCATCAGCAACGTACTAGTGATTACAGACCACTACACAAGGTACGCACAAGCGTTCCCTACCAAAGATCAAAAGGCAGTGACCGTGGCCAGAGTCTTGTGGGAAAAATACTTTATTCATTACGGATTACCGAACCGCCTCCACTCGGATCAGGGCAGAGATTTTGAGAGTACTCTCATTAAGGAACTGTTAAAGTTACTAAATATAGCTAAGTCACGGACCACCCCGTACCACCCAGAGGGGGATGCCATGCCCGAACGGTTCAGCCGCACCTTGCTGGATATGTTGGGGACCCTAAAGGGCTCACAGAAAACAGAATGGAGCAAGCATGTAGAGACATTGGTACATGCTTATAATTGTACCCGACATGAATCTACCGGGTACACGCCGTACTTCCTGATGTTCGGGAGAGAAGCCCGATTACCTGTAGATGTGAGACTGCGGATATCTACCAATGGGGTATCCAACAGAACGCACGTTTCGTTATGTGCAGCGGTTACGGGATAGTCTACAGCAGGCCTATAAACTGGCTGAAAAGGCAGCGGCGAAATTGAATGCGGGTAACAAGAGGCGCTATGATCACAAAGTGCGACATAAGGAAATCCACCCAGGGGATGCTGTTCTCCTTCGTAACCTGGGCATTCCCGGGAAGCACAAACTGGCTGATCGGTGGAGAGAAGGGGTGTACGAGGTGGAGTCGCAGATGCCTGGCCTCCCGGTATATCGCATTAAAGACTCTGAAGGTCGGGTAAAGGTGTGGCATAGGAATCATCTACTCCCCATACCTCAAGTAGGGGACAACGAATCGGAAGCACCCACTATCTTCATTAATGGAGAAACTGAATACCCAGAGGATGGCCTAGAGACTGTAATAAATGCCGCCTCTGAGAATCCTATGGAGGGAACCTCCGGCCGCGGGGGCATCTCCCGAAGGAGCTACGGGTAAAGAGCCCCTTGGTCCAACGACAGACACGCTGACTCCAATGAGCCAGCCATTAGACCCACAGAGCCCGTGCTTTGTACCCCAGAGAGACTTTGTAGATCTGATAAACACCCCCAGGGCAGAAGTGGAAATGCCAGCTGAAACTAGTTACCCCTCAGAGGAGGTGACTGAAGAACAACTTCGCCGAAGTCAAAGAACTAGTCAACCTCCAATGAGGATGGCTTACGATCAATTCGGGGCACCCCATTATGAGGCTCAGCAGTGGGCTTGGCATAGAATGCACTCAGTAGTGGTCATGTTCAATGAGATGTGTAATCTAATCTAAGACAGCAGGGGATGTACCGTGATGTGTTCTTTTGTATAAATGTTATGTAGTGTAGCCAAGCGGGGACGTTGGATTCTGGGGAGGGGAGAATGTAAGGATGTGTTAATACTCCGTGCATGTGTTCACTGTACGGCAGGTTCCGTGCGGCAAGTTGGTACAGGGCGCCGCCATATTGTTGCGCAATGTTGCGAGGTCACTGGTATAGAGGAAAGGTCGCGCATGCGCCCAGGAAGCGCGCGAACAGCGAACCAATAAAAAGGAACTATGTACTGAACTTTAACCCCCGCGAACCTTGGAGGAGTCAGCTGGGGGCGAAGAGCCAATGGACAGGCTGGGTTGTTAGGGAAGGAAAGCCGGAAGCGTGGGGGAGAGCACCACGCTAGCAGAAGGAGTTGGAGTCTTTGCGGAACAGGGAGTGTGAGAGCAGGGGGTCCGTGACCCGCCTGCCTAGGCCAGAGACTATCCCCAGGTCCCTAGGAGTATTCCCCGTGTCACTGTAGGTTGCGGTACTGTAGGGCCGCCCATAGTGAGGAGCTATTGTCACGTTAGACAGAGTCAAGCGCCCAGTGTTGTGGACTGATATTGCCGTTTGGGTACAGACGGCGGAGCCAGCGACAGCGGAAGGTCTGGAACAGATGCGACGGCCCTTTGAGAAGAGGTGTGGTCACCGCCGTGACCGGGAGGTATTTTGTATTCTGCAAGTGCACCGACACCGGTCATCAGGCGCTGATCCCGCCTTAGTATTAACTTGAACAGACACTAGCAAGTGGCTAGCGGATAGATAACATTCTTTCCAAGTGTCACAAGGACAAACCCTATGAGAGCGGGGCCGAGTCACGGCTGTACAGGACAACATCCCCTTTGAGGTGTGGCCGAGCCACTTTAGTATGATAGATGTTATACTGTGTCATGAGTGAGGTTCATGTTATGATACAGTCGCGTATATATATATGCATGCATGTTGTATTGTTAAGGAGGTGCCACAGACAGATGCAGTAAAGTTTGGTTGTTCTATGATGTATGGTATGGTTCTTGCCCAGGGTAAATCTTTCATACTGGGGATCCTGGGTAAGTGGAGGCGCTGCGCTATGTTATGAGTGTGTATTGCCCCAGGCTCCCAGCTAGTGGAGGCTCAGATCTCCTGGAGCCACAGGTGCTCGTTGGCGCAGGCGGCCATGTCGTGAGTTCCCCACCTGCAGGGGAATCCTCGCGAGCTGGTCCCGGTCCCCCCTGGCGGCACAGCTGACTACACGCTGTGGCGCGTCAGCCGCTAGGAGACACAAGAGAATGGTGTTTCCTAGCGTTGACGCGTCACGTGGTGTGGCTGTGAGCCAATGGGGAGGGAAGGCTTCGGGAGGAGGAGAGGCTTCGGGGAGCGGGGAGGAGTGTGGAGTGAAAGCAGGTGAGTGCCTGTCTGTTTGTGTGTCTGAGTGCGTGCATGCCTGTCTGTGTGTGTATGTGTGTGCCTGAGTGCGTGAGTGCCTGCCTCCGTCTGTGTGTGTGTGTATGAGTGCCTGCCTGTGTGTGCGCGCGTGTGTGTATGAGTGCGTGAGTACCTGCCTCCGTCTGTGTGTGTGTGTATGAGTGCCTGCCTGTGTGTGCACGCGTGTGTGTATGAGTGCGTGAGTGCCTGCCTGCCTGTGTGTGTGTGTGTGTGTGTATGTATGAGTGCCTGCGTGTGTGTGTGTTTAAACTTATCCTCAGCAGCTCCAGCTCCAGCCCAAGTCCGTGGAGGGAGGGGGGGGAAGAGTAGCGGGTCCCTCCGCTCAAGCCACGCCCCCCCTCCCTGTCAAGCCTCCCACTCCCGCCCACCTCCCGCTCCGGCTCCCGCTCCCTACAGACCGCATATCGCGGTCTGTGTATGTCAGCGCCCCGCCTGTCTGCAGTGCGGGTGCGCTGACTCTGGGAGCGGGGCCTTAGCCTTAGGTAGGTGTCCAGAAAAAGGGCTACATTTAAATAAAACCTCTCCTTTTATTTAGATATAAAACATTAGATCAATATTTTAAAATGGTTTTAAATTACGATTCCAGCTACAGTAACCATTGCCCACAGTTATTAAGGTCCTACAGTCACCATCCTTCAGTGTTCTTGATGCCTTTTCATATTGACATGCTACATGTTGAGACCTACTACATCTGTTCTAAGAGCACAGCCCTTACCTGAACAAATTCATCTTGGTGATCATCAATATACTGAAATATTTGATCAGGTGGCACAGGAGATAACGCAGCTTGACATGTTAGCAAGGACAGGATGGACAATAGGAAGAGCTGTAATACAATCATTGTTATTATTACTGATGTAATTGATTCAACTTCTGCAATACATAATGCAGTTCAATTGTAAAATTATTTATTTGGATATAAATATAGCTCTGGAGTATTCTAGTCAGGTAGTTAAACCTTTATAAGAAGAAATGAACACGCTACATCCATATATCCTCCATCATAGATTTGCTTAAAATTAGTATTGTTTAAAAAAAATGACTTAAAAGAGACGGGTCCAAAATAAGCAAAAAAAAAATATATGAAAGTTCATTGAATACATCTAGCATTGTTCAAGAGTACATAAAAAAACTAGTACCACAAACTTATCTATAAAATGAGTGCAGCGATAATGTCTCAAAAAGTGATACAAATTAATCAGCATTTTAAAATAATTATCCTTTCATAGTGTTTCTTCATATGCTGTAAATAAAAAAACTGCATTCTTCATATACTGTAAATAAAAAAAACTGCATGCAGCTAGTTAATGTAAAACATCTCAGTATTCCATGTGGAAGACTGGAGCGTAAGTTTGTTTCATAGGGAGTACACAAAAATGAAATACAGCATTGCAATAAAGCAACATCATCCAGTCTACTATTGCAAAGAGTTCCAAGATTAATATGGCTGACACACATTTGTAGTTAATGTCCCAACTAGTTGGGATAGTAATATGTCCCAAATTTGGGGGCAGTTTACCTTGATTTTTTGTTTTTCACTGAGTTTAACAGGAAGACATGACTTTAACATGAATGAGTAGTAAAAGATCTGCAAAGGACACACCTGTGTATTATGTGACAGCAGTGACGATGGTATGAAAATTGCAGCAGTCGCTTGACACAACTGTCTGAGACCCACAAACAAAACTATTTACAATGGTTGTTGCTTGATTTAAATTTGACAATCTTAATCCCATCTGCAGAAATATAGTTAATTCAAGTAAAAATATTCATATTTTAATGCTCTGATTGACAGAAAAGGTGTATTTCAGAATGTGCTAGGAGGCGATTATCTGCCATATAAACAACAATACATTGTGATGGGTTAAAAGGGCAGCCTTATATAGGGGCTCAAACTTGAACAATGTAAAAACAATAGAGATAGACAGCACTCAAATTTAAGATCAAAAGGAGATGTGCAGGGTGCACAAGGGAACAGGGAGGACCCTATTTCCTCCAATATATAAATGGAATAGGGGGAGGGGTGTTCCCAGCACTCACTGATGAATAGAAATAAGGATCAAAAATGGAGGTTATGCCAAAAGATAATTTAATGAACAAATATGATAAAGCATAAAGTGTAAACTTAGGATCATGATACATACACAAACAGAGTACTACTAAGGCATCAAATACATCACCGTGAATGGGGAAGGGAAAGAACACAGGGATAGGGTGGGAGGACAAGGAATACCACAAGGGGGGGGGGCGGAGATAAAGGAAAATAGGGGGGCAATGGCCCCTTCCTCAGACCATTCCCAGAGGTCAAGACAGAAGACCAGAGGTACTTCCCTAAACCCTGTAAAACATAGTGCAATTCCCTTTCAAACTGGTGCTATTAATATGTATGTATGTATGTATGTATGTAAATGTAGCCATGCTGTAAAATGGTCTACAGTTTTCTTTCATGCTGGCAGTAAGCCTGGTAAGTTACAGGGTTGCCAGCATCAATCATGGAGGTTTGCCCTCACACCCTGGTGAGGTGTCATATGTATTCAAGGGGAGTGACATCAGAGATGTGCCAGGTTCCTGAGGTATATAAGGCACCGCACTGTTCAAAGTTAGTGTATTCATAGAGGATCAAGTCTAGGTTCAGACATGAAGGTCAAGGGGTCCACTAGTGCCTCAACTAGTGCCCCAGTTCCAGCTGACAAGGCCTACACTGTGTCCAGGGACCTGGCACAGGGGGTGATCTCCCTGAAGGGAGAGGGGATCCCACTCCATTGGGAGGACGTACCTTTCAAAGGGACAGCAGCAAGAAGGATGTGCGGCTAAGCTGCTAACTGTGAGGGGCAGCTGCTCCATGCCAAGATCAATAAAAATGTCCTTGATAAAAGATACCCTCATGTGTGAGTCTGGACTTACTCGGCAGAGGAAGGCACAACGGAGTTCCTCATCAGAACCATCCCCATGCACACTCAAGGGTCCTGATGAGGTGGAGGCGCTACACTGGATATAGGTAGGACTCAAGCACACTACCTCAGCTGCCTGTCTGGGTTGGCATTCCCCATACACCATCATGCGGGAGACTCAGGAGTCCTGTTGCCAACAGGTGCACCACCAGACACTACCATGTAATGGGGACTGGTTAGACCACAGGGGCCAATGTGAGATTGGGTGGGTCAGGCCAGGCCAGAAAATCTGTTACATATGTATGTATGTATGTGTGTATGTGTAACGGATTTTCTGACTGACCTGACCCACCCAATCTCACATTGGCCCCTGTGGACTAACCAGTCCCCATTACATGGTCGTGTCTGGTGGTGCACCTGTTGGCAACAGGACTCCTGAGTCTCCCGCATGATGGTGTTTGGGGATTGCCAATCCAGACAGGCAGCTGAGGTAGTGTGCGTGAGTCCTACCTACATACAGTGCAGTGCCTCCACCTCTTCAGGATCTCTGTGTCCGTAAGGAGATGGTTCTGATGAGGAACTCCTCTGTGGTGCCTTCTTCTGTGGAGTAACTTCACACTCACACATGGGAGTTCTTGTGAACAAGGGCATCTTTATTGATGGTATAGGCAGACTGCCCCTTGCAGCAGTCAGCTCAGCCGCTCATCTCTCTGCTGCACTCCATCTGGAAGGTTCCTCCTTCTCCTAATGGAGTTGCTTTCCACCTCTCCCCTCAGGGAGATTCACCAGCTTGTCTCTCTTGAGCTGCCCAGACTCACAGCTATTGCATCAGCCACTGCAACACTGTTGCAGACCTCCACATGACTCTCCTGAACAGAGTCAAAACACCAACTGAACTGAACTCCTAACTTTAGGCAGTACTGTGTCTTATATCACCTCCAGAAAACAGACACCCTCTGTGTCACTAACCGTGGACACAAAGCATGTTGTCACTTCCTTTGGGACATATGACACCTCACCAGGGTTTGAGGGCAAACCTCCATGAATGTTACTGGCAACCCTGCATACTTACCAGGATTACTGCCAGCATGAGAAAGAGATATGTACACCAATTTTACACATGGCTACATATGTATGTATGTACATACACCATGTGACCGGAGCAGGAACGTCTATTCGTCAGTGAGTGCCCCCCCTCCCTCTCTCTTAAATTTGAACAATGTATCAATGCAATTAGTTTCATAACATTTCTTTTAGTTATTTGGCTCCTGTAATTTTTTTGATTATTTTCTCTAAATCCTGTGTAATTTTAACCTTATCTGATATATACGGTTCTTGATCTTTATCAATTCAGTTCATGATAGCAATTAAATTAGTTTACACAAAAGGAAACAAAGAAAAAAGTGTCGATTAACAATTTGCCAGTTGAGACAAGCTTTTGCAACGAGTTTCATAATGAAAAAAGGTTCAGTAAAGATTTTCTTTAGAGAATTTGATTACTGTAAAAGCATAAATTCAAAAATATTGAAAAAAAACTTACCTTTTCAAATGTATCCGTTTAACCCATTAAATGGTCACTGCAAATCTTGGCCTAAGACTGGCTGAGCCTTCAAGCAGTACCCATTTCCAGATGTAGTTTTAGCAAATGACATTTTCTCAGGGGTTTCAATGTTTAATACAGCTGGGTTTAAATGTAGATTTGTAAATGAGAGCTTTAAAAATCCTATAATAATTGTTTTATACTTATAAAACATTACATAGACTTGATCCTTCCATTGATACCCTGACAACCAAGACCTACGCCAAACTAGGGGTACTTTACAGGAACAAATCCTCCCTAAGTCTCCTGGTCAGAAAGCACATCGCACAGCAGATGCTAATGCAATTATTGACTATGGAGACATAGTATATGGCTCGGCACCTCAAACCCACCTTAGAAAACTTGACACCCTCTACAATTCAATTTGTCATTTTGTTCTTCAATGCAACTATAACACACATCACTGCGAAATGCTCGAAGAACTAGCTTGGTCATCACTCGAGTCTAGGCTCAAAGTTCACCTTTCCTGTCTTGCCTTCAAATTCTTTATGGGCAAGTTACCCAGCTACTTGAACAAGCTCCTCACCCCTACCACATGCAGCACCTATCATCTGAGATCAGACTCCAAAAGACTGTTCATGGTCCCAAGGCTCAACAAAGTATCCGGACGTTCCTCCTTCTCTTACTGTGCACCCCAAAACTGGAACAACCTACCAGAGATTTTCACATCCACCACCAGTTTAAGTTCTTTCAAATCTAAGGCTGTCAGACATTTTAATCTGGTCTGTAACCGTTTCATACGCCCATAATATATATTATCTTTAACTGTGCATGCAATGTCTTGTATATAATGTATACCCTGCTCATTTATGTAACTGTATTTGTAACCATGTATTATTTGTCTTAACTCTGTGCCCAGGACATACTTGAAAACGAGAGGTAACTCTCAATGTATTACTTCCTGGTAAAATATTACAGTCGGCCAGTTGAATTTCTTTAGGGCCTTTGAATTGAGACGTTTTATAGATCAAGTGTTTCTTTATGCTTGTCACACACCGTCCTTTTCAGAGATCCAATAAATATAAGGGGAGGGGTGAGAAGGGATAGTGTACAAGGACTTACTAAATACACAGTTACATCATACACAAGGAGCCACTAGAGGAAATCCAACCCCTCCCAGCTATAACTTTATAAAATAAATGAATAATAGTTATAGGCGTCGGATTTGTGTGAAAAAGGAAACAGTTGCATAGATGAGACCCCTTAAACATATCACTGGTTCACTTTGGTCCTAGGAGGGATTGACTCTTTAACCCTTCAGCAATAGGCTAAGGTCCCACTGCACGCGCCAGCGCACCCGCCTTGCGTCCTGGTGGCGCATGCACAGCACTTTACCGCAATGCGGTCTGTAGGAAGGTTTTTTAGACGTGGGGGCGTGGCCAAAATTGGCCGGCTGGGTGTGGCCATGACGGGGGGGGGGGGGGGGGGTAATGTGCGAGATTGCTGTCCAAGAACAAACTGCGATTTCACGTAAATACACAAATACACACACAGTGTTTTCTAAAACTCGTGACAAACCTTTGCCAGGGCGAGCTGCCCTTGTGAGCCTCCCAGTCCCGAATAGGGGCTGAAAATCAATACTCCCCTCCCCCAGCTGCCAGATACAAGACGGAGGAGAAGCACGGAGAGCTGCAGTGATGGGTAACAGATGACCCAGTAATTAGGTTTGGTGTTCGGTGAGCTTTCATGCCCAGCTCCATGCTCTCTCACACATTTCCTTTGATGTACTGTGGATACTTCATCACTTAATTAAAAGAAAGTGGAAAGGAAGTGGAGGCAGATTCTATGGTCCCCTGATTGGCTCCCTGGCGCACCACGTCACGCGTCGCAGCACGGGATCACAATCCTGTTGTGGCCCCTACTGACTGACACGTCACAGTGTGCAGTGAGCCAGGAAGCGAGGCATCACCGGGGACAGCTAGGGAGGAGGTAAGGGGCTGGTGAGAGGTGCGCACATGGCTGCACGCCACAGCAGGGACCTAGCCTTAGAGGGGCCTGCAATGTATTGCAATGGCCCCAATGACACTGATGGGCTTAGATATAAAGTACCAATGCAGATCAGGTAGAAATATTCTCTTTCACACGGTAAAATAAAAACTTGACTTACGTGGTGTAACTTGCTTAATCATGATACCAGTGTTGAATGTTGATAGAGATGGGAGAGTGTGCCTGAGGAAGGTACAGAAGGTCCCTTATATTGGCGCACAGCAGACCCTTAGAGTATAATATGGTCAGGGGTGAATAAATGTATACAAAGGAAAAAATAAAAATGTTTATTAAATATCTTAAAAATGTTGTGTGGTGTTAGTCACTCAAATAAAAATAGACTGGATAAGTCTATACTACTATTAGGTACCCCTAGTTAGTACCAGTGTAAGATAGTGATATCATGCCGGATGGCTCAAATAAGCTTCCACGCAGGGAACACCAATACCTTGATATTCCAAGGAATAGACCACATACCACCCAGTATCCGTAAAGGAAACTGGGACAAAAAGCTACTGCAGTGTGAAGCCAGATGAATATATCTTTTGAACACCCACTATCCATCTGGCATGAATGAGGGCTTTGTTTTCACGTCTTTTCTTTAAAATCAGCTGTAATTGATTTAACAGATAGGACATCTTCTTGTCATATACTCACAGACAGTGAGTACAGTTTAAACTAAACCAGCATGGTCAGAATGATTTTAAAACCATCTTTCTTTCTTAGATGCAGTACCTCTGCACCACCACTAAAATCTCGGCAACTAAGCGTCCTATGGCTACCACCGGGTATAAAGGAGCCGCAAGGGACGCAGACACGCCCACCCCGGAAGAAGTCGCAAGTAGCGACGAAACATGCTGCATGTCGGGTCTTTGCCGACACAATACTACTAGTGTATTACCTAACATTACTGCTTAAACTCTTAGTACTTCTCATGGCATCTTTATTTGATACTTAGATCGTGTACTCCTTGATACACCCACTTAAAGAGGTGTCCAGCACTGCCACAATTTTCACAGTGCTCCCTGTGCTTACATGCCAAACACACATTGTATATCACATGCGAGCTGGCAAAACGGGTCTCAGAGATCAGCATTAGCACATAAACACGGTGCATTGTGACACTCTGATTCACACCAGCACTGCAGCTGAGACTGGATCCATGTATGTTTCAACAATATAAGATTACATCTCCATATGGTGAATTGATCTAACTGACTCACGATGCATACACCAGCTGCAACTTCCATCTGATATACAGGGCGACATTTCCATTATTATTATAGGAAAAACCTGTCCCGTTTTCAGTGCCGATTTTTACTATGTGCAGAGAAAGTAGCTATGCTTCTCCTGTCTAGATCTGCTTTTGAACTAAACAAGTTCCATTTTCACATATAAGCATCTGCAATAACATCACCTACACGGTATGGCAACAAATGTATATGCCATAAGGACAAGCACGCAGCAGCTACTCTGACACTAATCACCCGGATAGGGCATCTGATAACATTGTAGCAATAGTTTTATGTCCCTTTTTGAAAAAACCTTAGGGCTATAGGTAACCTATACAGGTATCAGCGCAAGGTATTACCTCAGGTGCACCAGTACATGGTTACACATGCGCAGTGAGAGAGTCCCTCACCACTAAGCACAACAGTGCTGGGAAATATATGTCCTTCAGCTTTGGTGATATACAGCATCTAACCATACTGTTGCACATCTCTTATTAACCCTAGAGATACCAACACTCCATGCAGGGTATAGCAATTGCATTTACTTACCTTGCCTGATGTGCACATGATTTTTATCTGCCGTTAGTCTCGGCACGGTAACACTCACATGACACATGCGCAGTGGGATCTTCTCACCACACGGCACATCACGGCTGGGAACTGTGTGTTCAGCACGTTCAGAATTACTTACCTTCATGCTGTTTAGCATTGGAAAATATTCGTTTTGACATCAGGGCACTTCATCTGTGCAAGCACCTACTATACAGCCTAGACTATATCCCATTAGCTAAGATTAAACGAGCATCTGCACGCAGTGACCTCTCACACTTTGTCTCAAACACCTCTTATTTGAGCCATCTTACACTGGTACTAACTAGGGGTACCTAGTAGTAGTATAGACTTATCCAGTCTATTTTTATTTGAGTGACTAACACCACACAACATTTTTAAGATATTTAATAAACATTTTTTATTTTTTACTTTGTATACATTTATTCACCCCTGACCATATTATACTCTAAGGGTCTGCTGTGCGCCAATATAAGGGACCTTCTGTACCTTCCTCAGGCGCACTCTCCCATCTCTATTACTACACTCCCTTGGCAGCACGCTACTCCACCTAGGGGTTTGAGCGAGGTCTCTCTCTCTATAGTACTACTACTACAGTGTTGAATGTTGCTTTAAAAAGTAGTGGTACTGTGTCTGCTAACAAAAAATTCTACAGCTATTAAATATTGGTGAAAGCTCTGCAGGGCTCAATGTAAACATGTTATTATATATATATTTATATTTATGCTTATAAAACAGAAAGGGTAGAGACCTTTTAAAACAAATCCCTTGTAATAAAAGAGTAAAGGTTTGTAAACAAACAAGACGTATGAACACATTGCATGCTTCTTACAGACTTGCCAACAATTAATATGTTGCCCCCTTGTGAAGAGACGTGCTGGGTCTGCCACGTCCAACCGTTTGGCACAATGCAGCAATTTGTATCATCGAGGCCCATTCACCCAGCCGTGAGAAGGGGGTCAAAACTGTGTGTGCTTAGTCTGGGATTCACTGAACTCCAGAGAGAGGTATCTGAGCTTTATCTCGTGTTTACTGCCATTGACTTGACTATCATCTGGGATCCAGCTCCTTTGTTCCTTATCAGAGCTCAGTGAATCTCCGCCTAGCCAGATCAAAGTGGTACTAATGCCAGTGACATGTTTAAAGGGTTACATTTGGGTAATTTTTTACCAAGATCTGACACCTACTGTATAAGTATTTTTAAAACCTGTTTTAAAGTTTTTGAATATTCGCTGCCAAGACTTGGGAGGGGGTTGACTTCCTCTGATGTCTGATGTCATTGTGTGTTCAACAACAGTTTGCACAACCAGAACTCCTCCCCATATCTTTTGTAGCACTAGTAAAGACAGGGTGAATAATAACTCCCTTTTCAAGGGGCAATTCATTTCCAGAGAAACAAAAGAAAGCAAATACTTGCTTCCAACATGGGTAGATTATTTTACCTAACCCAATTAGGTTGTTACATTGTTTACAGATTGTTTTTTTTTTTTTTGCCTGGGGGTTGTACTTTAAAAACCATACAATTGTTGTATAACCTAGTACTGTTGAAATATAATTTTGTCTTGTTTTGAAATGAAGTATAGACCAAAGAACAAACCATAGACCAAAGATTCATCCTAATCTTACTGTGCTTTAGGATAACTGTTGTGGCTCAGTGAGTAAAGACACTGACATTTAGATTGGGGAGCCTGGTTCAATTCCCAGCGTCGGCTCCTTGTGACCTTGGGCAAGTCACTTTATCTCCCTGTGCCACAGGCACAAAAAAACCCCATAGATTGTAAACTGCATGGGGCAGGGACCTGTGCCTACAAAATGTCTCTGTAAAGCACTGCGTAAAACTAGCAGCGCTATACAAGAACATGCTATTATTTGTGTTTATCTTTCTTATTTAATTAGCCTTCTGTGCAGCTAGTAGCTTGCCAAAACGTAGCATATTAGGATGTGGATTAACATTCCTTAATGATACATTTTGAGCAGCTGTGTCACCTTACACATTTATCCCATAAGATTTAATATTTTCCATAAGAAGTGCACAATGGCCCAAGCAAAGCTTAAAATTCCCCCACATTGTTGACTCAGTGCTTATTAGAACACAAGCAATTCCTTACAAATCATACTCAGAGTACCGTGTTCTGTGAAGATGTTTTAAATTTTGGTAAGGGATTCCAAAATGTATCCTTACCTTTGCTCCACAAATAAAGAAAAACGGTTATATGAGGGGATATAATGTACTATACTACTACCAGTATTGTTTTTACATAGTTACATAGTAGATGAGGTTGAAAAAAGACATACGTCCATTAAGTTCAACCTAAGCTAAATTTAGACGACAGACACGTATCCTATATTTGTACTTACAGTATATTGATCCTGAGAAAGGCAAACAAAATCCCCAGTGAAATATTATCTAATAATATCTTATAAGGGGAAAATAAATGTCTTCCCTGACACCAAATGTTGCCAGTCAGCCCGTGCGGAGACGCGCGGAGGCTGAGGGAAAGCGGGTGCTTTCCCTGGCCATAGTACTCAGGCCGTGGGGGGCGTTCCTGGGGGCGTTCCTGGGGGCGTTTCTAGTGATGTCACGGAGATGGTTCGCCCTTATTGGGCGAACCGCTCACGTGACCGCCCTGTCGCGCGAGAAATCAGTTTTAACTGATTTATCGCACGTCCCCTCCTGCCTCTGCGCCCGCACGCCGCATGTACGCTAACACTGCCTTAAGGCAGTCTGTTCGCTCAGTGTGCAGACGCGTCCGCACGGTCTGAGGTACCATGGACGCAACCTTAGTCTTCAGCCCCACTATGAGAGAGCTGTTGTGTTGTTCTGCCTGTGAGAAACAGAGGATTGGAGACATCTCTGTGTGCTGCAAAACCAGAAGTGACATCAGCATTAGCTGCTGGAGACTCCAGCTGTGCTTTATTGCACTACATGCCCATTTTAAACTTACCACGAATGTGATTGCTACATGTTGTGTTGTGTAATTCATTGTACTCCTCATACTACACCATTCCTGCCTTTTCTATTTCTGTCCGTGTTACAAAGAAGCTATGTAAGGAGATGACACTGGTGGGGACAACAAGTTGCTGACCAGTCAAATTTGTACCCTATTTTACCTGTACTAATTAGTTACTGTGTGTAATGAGACAAAATGGCATATTGAATTGTATAGAGTGTGAATTTGGGGTTCTGTACCATACAATATGTCCTCATAGTCAATAATTGGCATTAGCATCTGCTGTGCAATGCACTTTCTGGGAATGTACAAACCAAAGTTAGATGGAAGTTTAGATATACAGTATACCCAAATATTGAAGTAGTAACTGAGGCAAGCAGCTTAGTGGTAGAATTTTTTCTAATCAGTAGCTGTGTCATTGGAAGCTTTAAAAGTTTAGCCCTTGTCCCAAAACCAGAGGTACTCTTTTGTCAGGGTTTTAAAAAAAAAAAAGTTTGTTTACATGATCCAGATTTCGACCTTTGAAAAACCAAATTGTAGTATATTTTCAAGGTCAGAGAGCTGTGTGCCATCATGTCATTAGCATAAATGTGCTTGGAGGCGGTGATACAAACTGTGGGCAGGTCATTTTATAAAGACAGAAAAGGGTAAGAGCCCCAGAACATAGCTTCGGGGCACACACAGGTAACATTGAGGTGGTTAGAGTAAGACCCAGAGAGAGACACATTTTGAGATCTTTCTGATAAATGAGTGAGATAAAGAAAAAAATACATTCCTCGTGCACTATATATCTTATACAGGTTAAAGAAAAAGTATTTGCTCACAATTTTAGTTGAATGATCTGTATAATATGGTAAATGTATCACCAATTGAAAAGGTGGAATGTAAATACTATTAGGATATGTCAAGCATTTATTCTGGAAGGCTAAAACTGTAACCAATATTAATGCCTATGTACATTCAGATAAGTATTACTATTAAGTAATATCAGTCTTTGGTTCTAGTAATTGCATTTTACTAGATTTAGTGCAAATTGTAACTGATTTTTGTTACTTTAAAACACTAAAGAAAATTAGCTAGATTCTCCTATAAAGCAGGTCGGAGTTCTGCTCTAGTTATAACATGTTAAAACTGCCCAGTTACCGACAAGGACATACTGAAAATATTTTTAGAGTTTAATGTTGACTTCAACTGTTTTTTTTTAACTGTTGAGTGACCAAATAAGTGGCAGTATAAAGCCGAGTGTTTACCCAATATAGAACCCATGCAAAATAAACATTATAGGGGCACCCTGCAGCCCTCAAAGACAAAAAGTTGAAGTGTTGACCTCAAACTAAAGTCCATACTGGCCACCTACAACTTTTTTGCTCATGAACCTTTCCGTAATGGAGATATTGTTGAAATGAGTCCGAATTTGGAATGCAAATAAGTTGTGCACACATCACACTGACCCTATAGGCTGGACAGTGAATGTGCCAATGCTTATTTATTGTTCCCTATTATAGCAGGTTCTATGAAGTATAGTAGTGTGAGTGCTGTCTACACTTTAACTTCCAATGGCCCAGATCATTAAAGGGTGCTAAGGTTTAGCAAGGCTTAACTACCATTTAAGTGCTTAGGCGTTAAGAGGCACAAAAGCTTAGCACCCTTTAGTGAATCTGGGCCAATGTAATAGCAGAAGCTGAGCTCTGATTCAGAATCACTGACCCATACCTTTGGTGAATAGAGCTAATACTATGGTATGAAAGAGTTACTGTATGATACATTTTATTGAGCCAATACATTGTTTAAAACTTTTCAACCTTCACAGGATTTGTCCGCAGGATTGTAATGGGTAACAGAGTAGCTAAAAGTATGTTTTTGTTTTATATAAATATATTACTGTGTGTGTATATATATATATATATATATTATATATATATATATATATATATATATATATATATATATATATATATATATAAAAATAATTATTTTACATCAATATTTCTCCAAGATGGATATTAATTCAGCATTTTTGCAATTAAGTATGGAAATGGAAAAGTAATGATAATTTGCAAAAATAAAATGTAGGTTTTGGACTGAACACATGGGAAATTGCATCGAAATGTATATAAATAACAGCAATTAACCCTATAAGTAACAATTTGTCAAATGTCCTGTTTTTTTTTCTCTATGATCTTTTTTCAAGTTTATAAGATGGCAGATTTTACATCCTAAAAGCACTCACAGTAAAATATATGATACATGTTACTTCTAGTAGTGTCTGTTTAGAGGCTCACAAATCACTGGTGGAAAAGTGCAGTAGAAATGTTAAAGCTATAATGCAGATGAGTAGTTTGCAGACAATTCCCATTGGTGACTAATTTAAAGAGGCACAGAATTTCTTTGACATCAATGTTTCTCCATAAGGGAAAAAAGCTGGAAAATTCCCCAGTGAAATTAGTGCATAGAATACAAAAAAAGGGCAAAGTACTCATTATTTGGTAGAAAACATTAAGCAGAATTAGTAACCGATGCATTTAAAATTCAGTTTTACATATATTTTGCTATGTGTCTTTTTTATGTATAAAATAAACGTGCAGTAATTGTTGGATTATTCTTACCATGGCTGAAATACTGTTGTTTTCCGTCTTTGCTGGTCTCTCAGTGTTAGTAAGTGATCTACCCCAATTTATACCTGATGCAGACAAGCCGCTCCTCTGTGCCACTCCTCTAACAGCAAATCAGATGTTGTAGTTGCATTCACATTTGTTTAGTTAATCTACATGCTTGGTTAATAATCCCTGAAAAGTAAATATGAAAGATACAGTATAACACTTTAGTTTTAAAGTATATATACCTAGGTAACAGTTTGCTTGCCTAATTTTTACCCACGTAATACAGCAGAGTTATTGGCTAAAATGCCATTAAAGAGATAGTGACGGGGGGACACGCACGCAGTGTTTGGGAGGATGGGAGCGTTTTGATCTCCTGCGTGGGCTCCGCTTTAATCGCAGCTATTATAGCCTTCCAAACCACCAATTAAGTACTTAAAATACCTGCCCCCATCAGCAGAACCCTAAGCGATGGCTCCCAAGAAGGATAGGAAGCCGCAGACTCCCCTGGTCTCCCGTTTTTCATGAAAATGGGATCTCCAGCAGCCAAAATCCAAAATGGTGCCCGTTCATCCACAGCCACAACAGTAGCCTCAGAAGCAACCTCAACAACATCAACAAGAAGAAAACTTTAATCAGTCGGACCAGAAACAAGATCCAGAGGAGAACACCCAAATGACTGCAAAAGCCCTTACAGTTCTGTTTAAAGAGATTAGGAGGTCTTCCAAGTGGACTTTGACAAAGCTGTGGTGGAATTCAGGTCAGATCTCTCTACCTTGGCAGAACGGACAACGCAGCTGGAGAATAAACTCAAAGAATCCCTGCAGAGCCAGGGTTCAATGGAAGATGAGTTATTCAGGCTTAACGACGAAATTAGGAACCTGAAAGATAACATTGATGACTTGGAAAATCGAAAAAGAAGACAGAACCTCAGGGTAAGAAATATCCCGGAAGAAATCGATTCAGATAACTTGCAACCCTATTTAATGTATTTACGCAAATAAACAAGTGATCTGCATATGGATAGAGCACATCGAGCCCCGGGAAAAAGGTTCACAGATCTCTGCAAATCCAGGGATGTAATGGTATAATTTTACTATTACACTACTAAGGAGAAAATTATAAGCGGCTGCAGAAATCAAGAATTTTCGGACTTTGAGAACTCTAGGATTCAGATTTTCCAAGATCTCTCCAGATTTACAATCGCAAGATGAAGAAGTCTCTGCCCAGTCATAGCGGTTCTCTGAGACAACGAAATCCGCTACAGATTGGCTTTCCCATTTCAACTTGTGATTAATAAGGGTGGAAGGCAAGTTTCGTTAAGACACCCGGAAGAGGCGGAGAATTTCCTAAGAGCCCTTGGACTACATGACCGTCCGACAACAAAATCGCGGCGTTCCCCGAGGTCTGAGGGATCGCCGGAAGGCCCACACGAAGAAGGAGCAAGCAACCGTCAAGGTGTTTCCGAGTCCGCCCTGAGGGAGCAAAGGGTCCTTCTCCACGGTTGAAATCCGATCAGATGATTGAAGAGGTCGGCGATCCAGAATTTATGCCCTGCTGCGATGTTTTTTCTCTCTGTGTTTTTGATATCTGCCTCGCTGTGGTCCCGTGCGTCCTGGGAGGAGAACAAAGGATCTAAAGAGAAAGGAGACTCTCTAATAGGTTCAATGCTATTCTGTTTATTTCTTGTGGGGGTATTGACTCTGTTGATTTTAGGAAATTTTATATGACCCTAACCCACATCCCCATTATTATAACAATAAGATGTATATTCTCTAGGAAATGTGAAACCATTTACTTTGGCAGGTTTAGGCTTTTTTTTTGTTTTTTTCTTTAGCGTAGTTTGGAAGTACAAATATTAAGGAGTCCAGCTGTGGAGTTTGGGGTTCCCAGAGTCCTTGAGGCTTGTGCAACCCCCCCCCCCCTCCCATCTAGGGTTTTCTAGCCCTTTATTTTGGTTCACTGTACGACCATTAGTTAAAAGGTTTTGGGTGGACAGTGATATATATATATATAGGAAGGTACTGCCAGGACCGAAACGTTGGGTTTATAGTGTGCTGTTTTGTCACTGCTAATACATGTCTTTTTGCTATATCTGAGTGTTGCTGCTTTTGTGCCTTCTCTTATGGGAAGACAGGGTTTCTACATTGATTTCTATGGAGCATACACCTTGACTTTACATTTGTTGCTTGGAGTGCTGGCTGCTGCTTTTTGTTTTTATATATATATATATATATATATATATATATATATATATATATATATATATATTTAGATATAGATATAGATATATATATATATATATATATATATATATATATATATATATATATTTAGATATAGATATAGATATATATATATATATATATATATATATATATATATATATATATATATATATATATATATATATATATATATATATATATAGTTGTGTTGTGTTTGTTTGCACTCCCCAAGGATCCCTTTAATCTGCTGTGGATCTTTTGCTGCTATTACTTTTTGCCACTCATGCCACCTTAGGATCTTACAACAAGGACTAACTTTTCATGGTGATCTGCAAGTATATACAGTGCTTATTTATTTCAACAGTGGTCATTTCATGCATTCTACTTTCCTTTATTGGTGACCTAGGTGGTATTGGATTGGCACTCAACACACTCATCAGCCATTTAGTTCACAGCACACAGCTTTTCAGTTTGACCGGCCGGTCTTCACATACACTTTAGGAGCTTACAATCTCTCCTAGGTAGCAATATTTTGTTTTATTACATCTAGATTTATGATTACAGTATTGCTACTACATGTTATGTATTTTCTTTAGCTGTAGGGATCCCTTGGGGACTGTTTTAGAATTTTGTATTTTTGTGTAATTCATGTCCTTGAATAAACATTTCTTTATAATTATTTTGCTTGAGTACTTTCAGTGGGACACTTTTTCTTTTCTTTTTTTCTTTTTGTAGCACACATATATGTATATCTTACTATATATTTCTGAAAGCGTCATATGTGTCCGTGTCTGTATGTGTCTCCCTGTGTCCCTCCCTGTGTTCCTAGCGGCAATCCCATTGGACCTTGGGCCAGGCCAATGAGATTGCTCCCTTGGCCCGCCCGCCCGCCCCTGCACACCTCTCATTGGCCTAAGACGGAGTGACGGGCCAAAGGAGAGACGGAGAGAGATACACACACACCACAGACACACACACCACACTCACACCACACACACACACACACACACCTCTTCCTCACCCCCGAGGCCAGCCCCCCCGTCACCCGCAACTCACCTCCCCTCGCGGCGCCCTGCTTGGCCGCGCGGGTGGGGGGTTTAGCGCCGCCGCCGCTCCCATCACCTCACAACCCTCAGGGGTGACGCAGCAGCCCTACTGCCTCCTTCTACCCTCCTCACAGCCTGCAAACATGCTTGGCCGCGCACTGCGGGACCTGCCAGCGGGAGGAGCAGGGCAGTGGCAGCCGCGGCGGGGACACCTCACCACGTGACTCCCACCTCCCCAAATATTCCACTACGGCCGCCGCGTGAGGTATGGGGGGGGGGGAGGGAATGGCGTGCCACCCGCTATCTTCAAGCCGCCACGTGAGGTATGGGGGGGGGGTGTTGGAGGGAATGGCATGCCGCCCGCTATCTTCAAGCCGCCACGTGAGGTATGGGGGGGTGGGGGTTGGAGGGAATGGCGTGCCACCCGCTATCTTCAAGCCGCCATGTGAGGTATGGGGGGGGGTTGGAGGGAATGGCGTGCCGCCCGCTATCTTCAAGCCGCCACGTGAGGTATGGGGGGGGGGGGGTTGGAGGGAATGGCGTGCCGCCTGCTATCTTCAAGCCGCCACGTGAGGTATGGGGGGGGGTGGAGGGAATGGCGTGCCGCCCGCTATCTTCATGCCCCCAAAGCCGCCGCATGTGGGGGGGGGGGGTGGGGGTGTGATGCCGGCCTGAAACTAGCTTCATGCCGCCACGGGGGGGTAAGATGCAGGGGGGAAATGCAGGCCTGCCCGCCCGCTATCTTAAGGCCTCCGCCTGAAGTATGGGGGCTGCGGGGGGCGGGGGTAGTGGGAGATAAAATCACTAAATAAAGTCACTAAATAAAAGTCACTAAATAACCCACACACCCACCCAGTCACTAAATAAAAGTCACTAAATGACCCACACACCCACCCAGTCACTAAATAACCTACCCACCCAGTCACTAAATAACCCACTCACCCAGTCACTAAATAACCCACCCACCCAGTCACTAAATAACAAAGTCACTAAATAAACCACCCACCCACCCTGTCACTAAATAAAGTCACTAAATAAAGTCACTAAATAACAGTCACTAAATAACCCACCCACCCACTTAGTCACTAAATAAAGTCACTAAATAAATGTCACTAAATAACCCACCCAGTCACTAAATAAACCACCCACCCACCCCTTGCCTTTCACCCCCCCCCTTGCCCCTGCCTGCCCCCCCTTGCCCCTGCCCCCCCCTTGCCCTGCCTCCCACCCTTACCCTGCCTCCCCCCCTCCCTTGCCTTCCTCCCCTTGCCCCTGCCCCCCCCCCCCCTTGCCCCTGCCTTCCCCCCCTTGCCCCTGCCTTCCTCCCCTCTCCTGCCTTTCACCCCCCTGCCCCCTCCCGCCCTTGCCTTTCACCCACCACCTCACACCCCTTCCCACCGTAGTGGGACCGCCACACCGCACTCACCAGCCACTCGCCGACTCACAATAACTTTACAATAAACCATTTTTAAACAACATCGGATTACATTTTCTTCCATGTTTCTTTTCAACATTATTATACAACCTTTCCACCAAATACTCAACCTATTCTTATCCTATTTAGAAATACTACCTATTACGGATTTATATCCCGGGCAACGCCGGGTATATCAGCTAGTATAATATATATATATATATATATACAGTGGTTGACAAATCACCAAAAAATCTACTCGCCACACAAAAAAATCTACTCGCCACCTAGTACCAAACGTGTGCTGCTTGGGCCAATATTTACTCGCCCGGGGGTTAAATCCACTCGCCCGGGGCGAGCAAATGTATAGGTTTGTTGAACACTGTATATATATATATATATATATATATATATATATATATATATATATATATATATATATATATATATATATATATATATATTAGCCTTGCACATCACCTAACTCTCCCTCCCCCCTTGCGTGGCACATCTCTCCCCCCCTGGTATGTCACAAGACTCTGCCCCCCTTGCACCTAACATCACTCCCCCTCATGCACCTCACATGATTCCCCCCCCTTGCAACTCACATGAGTCTAACTCCCTTGTACGTGACATCACTGTACCCTCCTTTGCACCTCACATTAGTGTCCCCCCAGCACACACACACACACACACACACACACACACACACACACACACACACACACACACACACACACACACACACACACACACACACACACACACACACACACACACAGTGTCACACACAGTGACACACACACACACACAAACACACACACACACACACACAGTGTCACACACACACAGTGTCACACACAGTCACACACACACACACACACACACACACACACACACACACACACACACACACACACACACACACACACACACACACACACACACACACACACACACACACACACACACACTGTCACACACACACTGTCACACACACACACACACACACACACACACACACACACACACACACACACACACACACACACACACACACACACACACACACACACACACACACACACACACACACACACACACACACACACACACACACACACACACACACACAGTGTCACACACACACACACACACACACACACACACACACACACACACACACACACACACACACACACACACACACACACACACACACACTAGCTCTTCTTGGGCAGCAGCACGGGCTGGTTGTTGGGCAGCACGCACCCCTGCGCGATGGTCACCCCGTCCGCAAGTTTGGAGGTAAGTGAGAGGAGGGGGGTTGGGTGTAGGAAAGGTGGTGCCAGTGTCCCCACACCGGCCGCCCCAGGACACACACACACACACACACACACACACACACACAGTGACACAAACACACACAGTGACACAAACACACACACACACACACACACACACACACACACACACACACACACACACACACACACACACACACACACACACACACACAGTGTCACACACACACACACACACACACACACACACACACACACACACACACACACACACACACACACACACACACACACACACACACACACACACACACACACACACACACACACACACACACACACACACGGTGTTACACACACACACAGTGTCACACACACAGTAGCTCTTCTTGGGCAGCAGCACGGGCTGGTTGTTGGGCAGCACGCACCCCTGCGCGATGGTCACCCCGTCCGCAAGTTTGGAGGTAAGTGAGAGGAGGGGGGTTGTGTGTAGGAAAGGCGGTGCCAGTGTCCCCACACCGGCCGCCCCAGGGGACACACAGCCGCGACCACCACTGCCCTGCTCCCCCCCCTGCTGGCATGTCCCACAGTGTGCGGTGAGGGGTAAGTCTGGCCGCCCCAGGGGACAGTCAGCAATACCACGGCCGCCTCTGCCCTGCTCCCCCCCAACGGCATGTCCCGCAGCGCGCGGCGAGGGGTAAGTCCGGCCGCCCCAGGGGACAGTCAGCCGTGCCACGGCCTTCACTGGCCTATCCCCCCCCCCCCAATCTCGTGGTGCCTGTCTTCCCCCTTTTTCCCGAGGTCACACTAAGAAGCACACACTACACCCAAGGTGGATTCTGGTGTTTCAATGTAAGTGTGCCTCTCATACATTTCACTCCCCAATATACCATTGTGATTTAACCTTTCCTGTTTGTGGCCCCTCTGTCTGTTTTATATTGCATGTGTCCTGGAAATCTGAGTGAAACACCGCGCCGGAGGATCACCCCCCCTTCTTTTCTGTGACTAATATAGAGGTTGGTGAATCACCTCTGAAAGAAACTCTGGCAGCAGGACTACACTCTATGAGGGACTGAAACTTTGAACCTATTTTAATACGGTTGGCGCAGTTATTTTATTTTTCTTTGTAAGCTAAGTACATTGTTTCTCAGCTTTCCCCTTATGCAATATAGTGTTATCATGCGCTTTATGGGGTTTATTCAGGAGTACTTTGATTCCATGTTACAGTGGTAATTGACAACTAATATGATTACTGCTGTCTGTGCTTTTCTAATACCTACTACGAGTGTTATGATATTGCAGCACTCACACATTACCAGCATGTGTTCTTACACTTTATTTTATATACTCACTAAGTGTCTGACTTTACTTTGAGGACTCTAGTGTGATACTTATTACTTTTTGTATTTACTTGTGATGATCCTACCATATTATCCTATACACATTTACTTCTCATATATTTGTGAATGCTTATGATATTTATGGTTTAAGAGGCTATAACTGGATACGTCACTGAACCGTGCCTCTGGGCTCTACATATGCATATTTTATGCTAGCCCTATTTAGGGTCCTATTTCTTCACTATACTGTCCTCATTTATGGATTATGATGTTCTTGTGTATGTAGGTAACCACTATTTACCAACGTGTGCTTGTGTTGTGACTACACGCTGTTATACATGTACACTAATATGTGACACTAGCTTTGTACTTTTGATTGGCCATTTTTTGGTAATTATTTTGTGCTATTAGATTATATTCCTCTAGACTCAGTACTGGTAGATATTATTTTATTATACTGCCGTTTTTTTAGATAATAGTACTGCTTTACTGCATGCAGGTACTTTTTTCTGTTGGAATTAATCCTTACCATTTGGCCATTTGTAGTGTTCCCTTAGGTCTTCTTCCCTACTGACTCGATGTGGAAGTTTCTTTTGGTATTGCACCGACACACTTTATTCGAGCAAATACCCAGTATGTACCTGGCAGATACCTGGAATGCGCCGCTCCTCACCTCTGACAAGCCCCGTTGCATTTGCCTTCCCAGCCTGGGTTCATGCCTGGCTGACGGGCGGCTGATCTGTTAAATGATTATGATTAGGATTTAATAGGCTGCAATGCTTCGCGTGTCTACCAGATGGCATAAATTCATGAATTGTAATGCAGTATATATATATATACTGTGCAGTATTGCAGCCAGCGGGAATAAAATGCTTCAATCCCTGCCTGGAAAATACCTCAATGCACTCGGGCAGAAAACAGTCACAAACCTCAATACACCCGGGTATACCCGAATTCGTGGGACTAGCCGAGCTCGAATAAAGTGTGTCACCAGTGTATGTCATTAGGGGGTGGTCTTGGACCTTCTTACCATGCCACTCTGTACAAACATATTTTTACTATTCATTAAATTGATTTTAATTATATTTCACCAATCTCACTATATCCATCTGAGTGCATTCATGAGGGAACCTTTCTGTTTGTTTTTTGCTTATTCAGATGCTATTCAGTAACGTCCTCTAGTGTGAGATGGGCAGGCAAATTATTAGAGATAAGGAAAAAGCTATAAAACAAATTCTTTACCTCTGCACAATATTTACTAGGGAGGAGTCAATTGCAACAGGAGGAAGTCACAACCTCTATATTAACAAACAATTGGTTTAACTGAGGAAAAAGTGCATAGGCAGCTTGATAAAATATAAGTAAATAAGGCACCTTGCCCTGATGGCATACCTTCAAGAGTTCTTACTAAAATTAAGTTTAGTAATAGCCAAACCATAGCAATTAATATTCAAGGATTCGATTTCCACAGGCTCAGTACCAAAATATTGGCATAAAGCAGACGTGGGGCCTATATTTTAAAGGGAGGTAGATCACAACTGGGGAATTACAGACCTGTAAGCCTGACATCAATAGTGGGGAAGCTACTTGAAGGTTTAGTACGGATAATATTCAGGAATACCATATGGATAACAAAATTATTAGTAATAGTCAGCATGGATTTATTAAGGATAGGTCATCTCAAACTAACCTTATTAGTTTCTTTGAGGAGGTAAGTAGGAATTTAGACCAGGGTAATGCAGTTGATGTGGTCTACTTAGATTTGGCAAAGGCTTTTGATATAGTGGCATACAAGAGGTAAGTGTACAAAATAAAGGAAATTGGACTTAGTACAGATATTTGCTCCTGGATTGAAAACTGGTTTAAGAATAGACAGAGAGTTGTCATAAGTGAAATATTTTCAGGTTGGGCTAAAGTTGTGAGTGGAGTATATCAAGGATAGGTACTGGGACCCCTGCTTTTAAACTTTTATTAATGACCTTGAGGTTGGCATAGAGAGAAACGTCTCCATCTTTGCTGATGACACTACATTTTGTAAGGTAAGAAAATCAGAGCAGGATGTAATTTCTCTTCAGAAGGACTTGGATAGAATGGAAACTTAGGCAGGTAAATGGCAGATGATATTTAATGCAGATAAATATAAGGTTATACATTTATGAAACAAGGATAAACAGGCGACTTACAAATTAAATGGGGAAAAGTTAGGTAAATCCACGATGGAGAAGAATTTAGGAGTGCTTGTAGACAGCAGGCTTAGCAATAGTGCCCAATGTCATGCTGCAAATGCAAATAAGATCTTATCTTGCATTAAAAGGGGAATCGATGGAAGGGAAGTAAGTGTAATTATGCCCCTCTATAAAGCATTAGTATGACCACACCTTGAATATGGAGTACAGTTTTGGGCACCACTCCATTCGAAAAAACATTATGGAACTAGAGAGTGCAGAGAAGAGCCAAAAAAATAATTGGAAAATCTGACTTATGAGGAGAGGCAAACTAATTTAGATTTGTTTACATTAGAAAAGAGGTGTGTAAGAGGGGATATGATAACTATACAAATATATTATGTGACAATACAATGAGCTTTCAAAAGAACTATTCATCCCAAGGACAGTTCAAACAACACAGGGTCATCCCTTAAGGTTGGAGGAAAGGAGATTTCACCAGCAACAAAGGAAAGGGTTCTTTACAGCGAGGGCAGTTAAAATGTGAAATTCATTACCCATGGAGACTGTGATGGCAGATACAATAGATTTGTTCAAAAAAAGGTTGGACATCTTTTTAGAAAGGAAAGGTATACAGGGATATACCAAATAATGATCCATGGGGTGATCTGATTGCCATTATTGAAGCCAGGAAGGAATTTATTTTTTCCCTTATGAGATATCATTAGATGATGTTTCACTGGTTTTGTTTGGTTTACTTTCCTCTAGATCAATATACTGTAAGTACAAATGTAGGATAAGTATCCGTGGGGCCTATATTTAAAAGGGAGGTAGATCACAACTGGGGAATTACAGACCTATAAGCCTGACATCAATAGTGGGGAAGCTACTTGAAGGTTTAGTACGGATAATATTCAGGAATACCTAATGGATAACAAAATTATTAGTAATAGTCAGCATGAATTTATTAAGGATAGGTCGTGCCAAACTAACCTTATTTGTTTATTTTAGGAGGTAAGAAGGAATTTAGACCAGGGTAATGCAGTTGATGTTGTCTACTTAGATTTTGCAAAGGCTTTTGATACGGTTCAACACAGGAGGTTTGTGAACAAAAAAAAACAATTTGGACTCCGTAAAAATATATGCACCTGGATTAAAAACTGGTTGAAGGATAGAAAACAGAGAGTTGTCATAAATGGAAGTTTTTCAGGTTGGGCTAACGTTGTGAGCGGAGTACCTCAGGGATCGGTACTGGGACCACTGCTTTTTAACTTGTTGATTAATGACCTTCAGGTTGCCATTGAGAGCAAAGTCTCATCTTTAATTATGACACTAAATTGTGTAAGGTAGTAGAATCAGAGTAGGATGTAATTTGTCTCCAGAAGGACTTGGAGAGACTGAAACCTTGTGCAGGTAAATGGCAGATGAACGTTAATACAGGTAAATGTAAGGTTATGCATTTGGGGAAAAAGAATTAGCAGGCGACTTACAAATTAAATGGGGATAAATTAGGGGAATCCTTGATGGAGAAGGATTTAGGAGTGCTTTGCAATAGCAGGCTTATCAATAGTGCCCAAAATCTTGCAGTAGCTGCAAAGGAAAACAAGATCTTATCTTGCATAAAATGGGCAATGAATGGAAAGGAAGTAAACATAATTATGCCCCTTTAAAAAGCATTAGTAAGACCACACCTTGAATATGGAGTACCATTTTGGGCACCACGCCTTAGAAATGACATTCTGGAACTAGAGAAAGTGCAGAGAAGAGCCACCAAATTAATAAAGGGGCTGCACAATCTAACTTATGAGGAGAGGGGATATGATAACTATATACAAATATATTTGGGGACAATACATGGAGCTTTCAAAAGAACTATTCATACCACGGGCAGTACAAAGGACTCGGGGTCATCCCTTAGGGTTGGAGGAAAGTAGATTTCACCAGCTCTTTACAGTAAGGGCAGATAAAATGTGGAATTTTTACCCATGGGGACTGTGATGGCAGATACAATAGATGTGTTCAAAAAAAATGTTGGACATCTTTTTAGATGGGAAAGGTATACAGGGATATACCAAATAAGTATACACGGGAAGGATGTTGATCCAGGCATAAATCCAATTGTCAATTCTTGGAGTCAGGAATGAATTTATTTTTCCCCTTATGAGATATCATTGGATGATATAACACTGGGGTTTTTTATTTGCTTTCCTCTGGATCAATAAGTAAGTATAGATATAGGATAAAGTATCTGTTGTCTAAGTTCAGCATAGGTTGAACTTGATGGACGTATGTCTTATTTCAACTTCATCTACTATGTAACTATGTAACCTGGAGTCCAGTGTATGCGGTCAACTAACCAACTAACCTTTACTTTGGCCCTCCCTGCTCTCTTTTGCTTCATATTTTGTATGGATATTGTATGTACATTAATATTTGTACACCTTCTATTCTCTCTTACTGTTTACCTTTCTCCAGTCACTTTCTTCTCTCAAGCCCTCTCTTCACTGCTTCACACGCTCTTTGTTCCCAACATTGTGTATCTTAGACCGGAATCTAACATTTCGTCGCGGTTGTCTCGCCGCAATCAAGTCCCCGCTGGCGTTTAGCTGCGATGCACCTTCTGCCGACCGCTTCTATGAGAAGGTAAGTTTTAGGGTAGGGGGTTAACTTTAGGTTTTAGCAGTTAGGGTATGGGGTTAACTTTAGGTAGTTAGGATAGGGGAAAATGTAAAGGTTTTAGGGTAAGGAATTAAGGTTATAAGGGGGTATCATTAGTATTATGGGCTAAGATTAGGGTGTTATAGGGTAAAGGCTAAGGTTAGGGACTTAACTTAGTGGCGACGTGACCGGTATCTAGAAGTTACTTGCGAGGTCACTCGTGGCAAGTAACCTAGGAGAGATTTGGTTGGCCAATGTCGATTGTCCTAGACAAACCCCAGTCACTTCTTAAAGCTTCCAACTGTTCCAGCGTTTCTCCCAGTATTGGGATGCTGTATCAACACGATGTGACATAGTGATATGCAACCTTGCAAGGCTGTGACACTCGACTCCTCCTCCTTTCAGTTACGTGCATGTCCTCTGTCTGTGCCTCACAGAGGAGGGAGCATCCACAAACCACCAGGGTATTCCCTTAGGTCAATAACAACTATCGTGCATACTTATTGCATTGGTTATCAAGTCTGCCAAAATAGGTCATATTTTTTCCTAACGCCAAATATATTATAACTGATTTATTTATACTCTAGATTTATCATAATACATGATTTGCTTACTTACCATCTGCGTACTTCTGTGTGTGTTTTCTTCTTGAGATCTCGATCTTAGAGGATCTGCTGTGGGGAGTTGGAGCGCCCTACCTCACACAGCTGCAAGGGGGAAGCTACACTGATTCTACACTATATTTGAAACCACTCTGTGCAGAAGGACTTTGTTTACTGTACAGTATGTACATACGCTTCTCATTAGAGAATTGATGAGTAAACATTGATGTATATTGATGGGTGTGGTCCTCTGACTGATTTTTTTTAATTACATATACTCTGCTTACCTTGGCTCAAGGTTTGGTGTATTTTACATATCAAAAAAGGGGGGAGGATGGCCTTAAACAAGGTCAAATTGTGTACCTTGCACAACACCAAAAGTAGGTCACAAAGGAGGGGAGAGAGAGATGTGTTAATATCCTGTATAGTAACAGAACAAGAACTGCAATAAAGGGTGCGGAGGTGGTGCTGGCTGGGAATGTGGATTACAATGAACACAGGAAAGAAAGAAAGCTCCCTAATAGCCGCACTAAAGAAAACACCTATGTCTGTATTAAAAAATACTATTTATTAATAAATTGATTAAAATATATTTATTGCAGCAACTCTAACGTGAACCAAAATAATTAAAATAAATAAAAAATGGAGGAGGTGTCTGTCTGTGTGCTCTAATTCAAACCGACAGCGTAAATTAGGAATAACTATTAATTATTAAGTTGTCCCACTGTTATATATTTATACTAACAGTGGTAGTTATCCCAATACAATTCTAAGTCGTTTGAAGACTACTCCTAGATGGGTGAGTAATGGAGAGTATTACCAGCTCTGTGTGTGCTCAAACACTAATAGTGGGTGGAGTGTTCAATTGAGAGAGAAGAAGTGGTGATGTGTAGCACAGCCTCGGATTCCAACTCGCAATGAGACCGGAAAGAATAACAAAAGTGAACACTCCAATGAGCAACAGGTCAGGTTTATTGCAGGGTGGTGCAGCAACAGGACAACAGAGCAACACGAACGCACCTACGCGTTTCGTGCACTGGGCACGTTATCAAGGTGACAAATACAAGTATTGCTGCATTTTCTAAAACAAACTTTATTAACAACAACATAAACACACAGTGAAATAAAAAACATATTAAAAACACACTTAGATACTGTATTAGCAGCAAAATTCAATTATTCCCTTATACTGTATTGATTGGTGATTATGTTCCTTTCACGAATTACAAATTCCCAAGTATTACCTGCACAGGCATATGTTAAAATATATTTCAGCAGGGGCTTAAAATAGTACTAAACGTATTTCAACAGTATTCTAAACATGCCTCCTAGAATATTAAGCATTTACTGACATTGCCTGTGTCATTTTGCTGCTAATACAGTATCTAAGTGTGTTTTTAATATGTTTTTTATTTCACTGTGTGTTTATGTTGTTGTTAATAAAGTTTGTTTTAGAAAAAAGAGACAGTCAGCTAGCATTAGCATACCACCTGACTTGCCGTGCCAATGGTTGTGCACGCCGCGTCACCGCAACCCGTTGCGACGCGGGATGATGACGTCACACCCGGCAGCGCGAGGCATAGTTCAGGTGAGTATAAATTATGCAGCAATACTTGTATTTGTCACCTTGATAAAGTGCCCAGTGCACAAAACGCGTAGGTGCGTTCGTGTTGCTCTGTTGTCCTGTTGCTGCACCACCCTGCAATAAACCTGACCTGTTGCTCATTGGAGTGTTCACTTTTGTTATTCTTTCCAGTCTCATTGGGAGTTGGAATCCGAGGCTGTGCTACACATCACCACTTTTTCTCTTGCTGTCTACTTACCTGGATGGACTGCACGCCTTGGAGGTCTAGAAGTCCTGCAAGCACTAAGGTAAAGGGCCGCAGTGCCCCATTTTTATGGTTACCAGTGCCTCTGTTTATTCTTTATTGGTTACTAGGTGGGGCCTATATGGTGTTTCAGTTGTGGAGGTCAAGTGGACCCCACTAGACACCTAGCCCGTATCCTGACAATTGCCATATCATTCATGGACTTTCTGCTGTCATCCAGTATTATTTACATATGTTGTGGAGGAATTCTGACCAATTTGGATGCATCACATCTGTCCTATTCTAGAGTGTTCAATTGAGCCAGCTATATGCAGATATATACATGTATAAACACACAGTTTTACCAGACCATTAGGTTCAAAAATAAATGAGCCTGTGGGTCTGTCTTGGTGAAAAAATTAGCAAGTAATGACCAAATGCTTAAATAGATATGCAGCTATCTCAAGACCACAAAGTATGTGTCTTGTACTCAAATCCATACCATACAAGAAGTAGTCAGAGTGTTGTGTTTCCCATATTGAAGGCTCCGAAACACTCTAAATGAGAAAAGGCACCAGACCTCTCCGATTAGCCTGCGCACTGGGTGGTAGCGCTTAGCCTGCCCAAGGGAGCTTTCTTTCTTTCCTGTGTTCATTATTTTACATATCAGACCACTCATGAGTTGTGTCACCATCTGTTTCATTCAGTCCTCATCCCCCTCCATCTTCAGTATCCCCATTGGCAAAGTATCCCATCTCCCTTCATGTTGTGACATGGAAAGCACAGAATGTCATAAGTGCACTTATTTAAAAAAGGGACCTTTCCTTTTTTTAAGATGATTGCATTTGTAGCAAAAGGTATTAGCAAATTATTTTAAAACATGTTTCTGATCTAAAGCACACTAATTATTTTAGGTATGTAAAAGCCACAAAGCCACAAAGATGTACGATGAAAAAAAATATATACAGTTAGTAGTCTTGTCATATTGCTGCTGCTCATGTAGCCTTCTTATGAAACTTTCTTGACTGCACTTTTAACTTGTTGGAAGTCTGCATTTTCCTACCATTATTATGCTGCCGTAGGGTCACACATTCTTTACTGGATCTTAGCAGTCAGGCTGGGCACAAATCCACATTTGATCCTTTAATCTGCTTTTTTCTGTCTGCTAAATGTATTCTTTATGAAAGTAAGCAGCTTAATGTTTCAGCTAATGCCCTGAACCTTTGGCGACTGCAACATTTCCCACTGTGGCTCCTCTCATTTTTTTTCTTCACTGAGATCTGGTTGAAGATCCATTTCCAGTCCATTCACCTGCACGGAGTACTCTTACCCTCACTTATTTCACACGTATCTGTTTATCCCTTCTTTCTTTTTCTCTTCTCTTGTTAGTAGAAACTTAACAGAGAGCACAGTATGTAATAAAGGACCTGCTGAGTAGGATTTATCATGATGTTGTGGCAAGCCTTACATTTCAGGCCAAGAAATGCAAATAAATAACTCCCTTTTTAAAAGGGAATTAATTATATATCGGAAAATACCACACTTTATTAATAAGACTTGCCAGGATGTGTATTAACATTTTTTGGATAGATTTGTGGCTACTGTAATCCTAGTAGCACTCGTGGGCATTGTTGGATATCGTAACAGAAGTGAAGTCTCGTTTCTCAATATAGCCAAGTTGACTGCAGAGTGCAGGAGTGTTGGTTGGGTGGCTATGGCAAGAAAAAGAGAACCCAGGGAAAACAGAGATTTCAGTAGCCACACACAACTGATATTTCTGGAGGAAGAGAGGGAAGGCATGCAAGGCCATACAGTATGCTTCAGAAGATAGGTCTTGAGGTCATAGAGCAAGACAGGTCCAAGGGGAGCCCTATGGTCTCTAAAACTAGCCCAGGAGACACAGGTGGGAACATGTTACTGGGAAGGGGTGCTGCAATGGTAAGTGGAGTTTGGGCAAGACAGCTGGTAAGGCTCTGTGATCTGATAAGAACAGATAGGGGGCCAAGGGAAAGAAGAGAAGACCAAATAATGTTCCCCCTTTCTCTTCTCTGTTGTTGACTATTTTTTTTAAAATAAATTCCCATATGTGAGCATGTTTTCTACCAACTGGGCAGTATGGACCATTGCTATCATAGATCACAGCACAATACGGTAGGTTAAGTCTGATATAGAACTATTTATTTCTAAAATATTTTACCTGGCGAAAATATATAGAGAGTTGCCTCTCATTTTCAAATATGTCCTGGGAACAGAATATTGTGACAACAATATTACATTTTAGTTACAGACATTTAAAGTATGAAACAGCAGAAGTCTTGAAAGACTTGGGTAAATGGAGTATTTGTTACTGTTTTATGCGTTTAAAAAGGTTTGTTTTGATTGATCCAGTATTCAACCTTTGAGATATCAGAATGCAGTACATTTTCAATGTTGACGCGGCATGAGCTCTGTGCATATAGCATAGTATCATTAGCATACATGTGCATGGAGGCAAGAGAAAAAACAGCGCAAACGCAATAGTGAAGTACATTAAAATTATATTGAACAATTAAAAATGTATAATATCTGCGTACATCAAGTTAGAACATATCAAGCATGTCATGCACTCAGGCATAGGTTACCAGGCACCGCCCTCCGTGGGCATCAGGAAAACTCCTTCGCAGGGCCACTCAGATGTAAAACATACAGGACACCTACAAGCTCATATTGAACCCCCAAAATAACCACAACATATATACAAGCATATAAGTGTCACAGAGGAGTGCTACTGAGCATGGCAATATATATTTAAAACCAGAGACAGAACATGAAACACAGACAGAGCTCAGTGCACATCCAGTGAAACTTATACACGGTACAGTGCCTAAATATATATGTATAGATATCTATTAAATAAAATGGTCTTTTAGCTTAACATTTTGGCCAAAGTGTTGTAAGCCCTTGAGCCACCACACGGCAGACCACATCTCAAGGGTACCTAACACTAATATAAATTCTTAATAACCTGTGCATTACCAGGAAGAATGATTTATAATAAATCTGTCAAAATTAGTTGCATAGTTCTAAGTCTGATTGAAGCTCTTATTAAACTATAAAGGGGGATGAAACCGCTCATCCCTTATGTAAGTCAAGTATAACGTTAAGTACAAGCAGGTGCTTGGAAGGGACAATTAAATATTATTAACAGTGGTGATCCAGAGAGGATCAAATAGGGTCCCCTCTTGATATAGCACTCAATGCCGGATAGAAATGGGTGGATAGCAGTGATCCCACAGATAATTTCTGTTTGGGTCTATTGATCCTTAGGGAACCGAAAAGATCAAAAAATAAAAAAGTTTTATTAGTTTCAAATACTCATTAAAAACACACATATAAATTCATTCAAACATTAAAAAAAAACCATATTGAAGTGGCTCAGAACAGTCAGTTTTCACTGGGAGACATGCCTATATATCATTGGATTAGGAACCTGCTGTCTATAAACATCTATTCCAATTTAAAACATAATGTTCAACTGGAGCAGTAATATAATCCTGGCAAGAGAGGTGTTCGTGTTATGAAGTCTTAGGTATCCAAATATACCAGTATATGCTTGTCACTATTAGGTGGATAAACTGTATCACACTAGGTAATTTCTGCAACAAAAATAACAGGTCACAATTGCCTAGATGTACATGCCGCAAGAGACACCTAGATATCAATGTTCTTTCAAACGGTACTAATGTGCCAGCCTGAGGGACAAGCAGGAGACAAATATCAAAACCAAAAAAGGAGAGTTAAATCACAGCTAACATGTGGGAGGGGGTGAGCTTAAATTAGGTAGGAGGAGCCACCCTCCAATCAGCTAAGACCAGCTGAACAAGAATTGTAAAACATACAGGACACCTACAAGCTCATATAGAACCCAAAATAACCACAACATATATACAAGCATATAAGTGTGCTTACCCCCTCCCACATTTAAATGGTTAAATGCTCACTCCATTGCATCTCCCACTCTCAAGGGAACTTGCCTGCTTGCAGTTTGATTGTAACAAATCTAATACAGAGTGCTTTTCTTAGTAATGTACAGGTTAATAAGAGCTTCAATCAGACTTAGAACTATGCAACTAATTTTGACAGATTTTTTATAAATCATTCTTCCTAGTAATGCACAGGTTATTAAGAATTAATATTAGTGTTAGGTACCCTTAAGATGTGGTCTGCCGTGTGGTGGCTCAAGGGCTTACAACACTTTGGCCAAAATGTTAAACTAAAAGACCATTTTATTTAATAGATATCTATACATATATATTTAGGCACTGTACCGTGTATAAGTTTCACTGGATGTGCACTGAGCTCTGTCTGTGTTTCATGTTCTGTCTTTGGTTTTAAACCACTCAGATGTAATACAGCTGAACCCTCAGTGTGGATGTCTGTATAGTGAAGCTGTTCTTATGTCGACATCAGGGGACTTCCCTCTGGCATAAGGAGAACTTCCGTCCAGCTGGTCGAAGACGACAATGCGGGAGCAGCACAAGCCACAGTACAGTTCACAGCTCAGCTCCTCTGTGCAGTTGCGCGACAAGCCGCAAAGTGATGACAGCCGTCAGCTGTTTACGGCGTCGCTCAGAATGGCAGTGGGCACCCGTAAAGTCTTGATATCAATGACTGGAGATGCCTGTAGATAGTTGGAGTCTCTCGTATAGCAGTAATCCTACGCGTTTCGTAGCCAAAGCCAATTCCTCAGGGATTAATGATGCTTGAAAACATAGGGTATTTAAACCGCAGAGACACATCTGATTGGACAAGTGAGATAGCCCCTACCTCCAATCACAATCTCGGTCTGTTCATTCACACCCCACGGTGAACGCCCAGACCAGGCAGGCATCAGTGAAGGCATGAGATAATAACCACCCACTTAACCTCTCACATGCTGCTTGGACATGATACTATAACATACATATACATTTAACTAATAAAAACCTTTAATTAAAACAACATCAATGTTTAAAAAATAACAATAAATTTATATCAAGCCATATGATAAGTGGAGCTCTGAAATAGAATAAAAATCAATTAGCATAGTATTGCACATAGAAGTTCAACATATATTCACATCACAGAGAAATACAGTATTAATATTATGTTTGAAGACAAAGCACAGGAAGGACACAGAGCAAATACAGAAATATAGGTAATTTATTAGTAGAGACACCATAGGTCTATGTTCTCATTAAGACCCTTAGGTGACAAGGTTCCAAATTTGTGGATCCAGAGTGTCTCTTATAAAGAGATGTCCTTGATTCTATCCCCTCCCTTTTTATTCCTAGGGACATACTTTATCCCTTTGAATGTAAGGGAGGAGGGATCCTTATTATGATGTAGAGCAAAGTGGCGACTGACACTATGGGGGCTATGCACTAAGCTCAATGGCTTTGCGTTCTGATTTTCCAAAAAAGCAGGTTCGTTAAAAAGTGAAGCCAGGGACGCGATGCACTAAGGCCTTGAGGCCATTTTTTAACGTACCTGCTCAAAATAGCTCAAAACAGCCACAGCGTACGGTTTGCTTTTTTTCCCCCTGCTAGCGTTCTTAACCTCTCCGTTCGCAAGCTGATAGAAAAAAAAGCCGCCTGTAACATTTGCATGGAGATTTGCTATCTCCATGCAAGACTGTTACAGGCGATCGTACACTAAATAAAATCATTTTAATAATAGTGTACATGAGCAGGGGGTCTCCCAAGCTGAACCGCATTGGTTTCAGGTCCGAGGACACCCTACTTCAGGAGTTACAGGTCCCGTTATGGGTTGCCGGTATCCACTGTAATTTTAAAGCTTCCGCGTCACGTGACCGTGAAATGTACATTAAGCAGGGGATACCGGCACCCCATAAAGGGGCCTGTACTCCTGAAGAAGGGGGTCCTCGGACCTGAAACCAATGCTGTTCAGCTCCGAGGACCCCATGCTCATTGACAGTCTTATTAAAGCAAACGTAATCATTAATTTTTATATGTGTTCATTTACACGCTAAGGCAATGATGGTCCCCTGAGGTTCATGTATGTCCCCTTATTTTTCTGGAGTATATGTGGGAGAGACCATGGAAGGAGTGAATCCATGTAATATAATTTTCTTGTCAATTAAAGTGTGTGTCATTATTTTTGGGTTGGGACATGGCAGTGTAGTGGTTAAACTCTGAAATGCTGACGTCGTCAATTTAGGCAATCACCTGAAAACAATAGTAATCACACTTGTGGCCAACTATTTGGGAGGGATACCCTACATAAAGCGTCCATTTTGTTCATTTAGTGTGGGTGTTGTTGTGAGGAGAGATAGAGTCGAGTTGGTGGTAGTAGTTGGAAAGAGTTGGAGAGAATTGGTGATTTGTTGGCGAATATTGAGTGAGTTGTCTTGTGTTATTATATTTTGTTTATCTACTTTTTTGTATTGTTAGTGTGATTGAACTTTGTTAGTGTGTCATTTTTCTTTATATTTGTTTCTTGTGAGTGAGTCAAATAGAGAGGATGAGTGGATGTGGGAGTGGACGTGGGAGTGGGAGTGGTGTGGTGGCTGGTGGGAGTGGTGTGGTGGCTGGAGGGAATGGGGGTGCGGTGGCTGGTGGGTGCGGTGGCTGGTGGGAGTGGGGGAGTGTTGGAGCGTGGGTGCGGTGGCTGGTGGGAGTGGGGGAGTGTTGGAGCGTGGGGGTGCGTGGCTGGTGGGAGTGGGGGAGTGTTGGAGCGTGGGAGTGAGGTTGCGATGGCTGGTGGGGGTGCGGTGGCTGGTGGGAGTGGAGTGAGACATTGTGCCAGGGCAGGTATGTCCTGTGATGACACCCCAGGTGGATGAGGGTAGCGGGACTACTGGACTGGGAGAGAGGGACACTGTTCACCATACAAACAGTGATGATGATGATGATGGAAGTGGTGAGGGGCCATCAACAAGCCAGGCGAGGCCACAGGGCCTAAGAAACCCCCGCTTTACACATCGCGAAAATGACATCCTGGTTGAAAGTGTCATGGATTCCTATGACCAACTCTATGGATCATTAGCATGTAAGTTTTGTATTTTAATTATTCGAGAACAATATATACATTAGGTTGTATATGCTGCATTCTCATGTATTAACTATATTTCACATGTGTAAGTTGTGGGGTGCTGTGGAACAATGAAGGGACCTCTAATCTGTCTTAAGTACATATAGAGCATAAAAAGTGTTGTCCGCACTCATAATCAATACTAAACCATCAATGATACTTTAAATGATGATATATATGAATGACTCAAAGTCAGGCTCATTCAATGTCAATTGCCTACAACATTTAATCACATACAATTAACTGAAGGGTGAGGGATGGTGAGGGAAGGGTCAAAATTGTCATTATGAAAAATTATGGGATATGATAAACACATCCCTAAGAGGGAAGGAAGTGGTTTAGATGAGACGCAGGGGAACGTGATGTTTCGTGCTCACTTACCCCTTTTACAGGTCCATTATCATACTCAGCACAAAGTGGGACTATGGGCCTCATGCAGTAAGCGCCGATAAGGCATTTTCCCGCCAAAATTGGATTTGAGATTCAGTAAGCGCCGATAAGTGCTCAAAATCGGCATTTTTTCTTCCCAAAATTTTTTTTATCGGCAGGCGGCTGCCAATAAGCCACTTATCGGCACTTTTCGGCACTTTTTTAAATCGGCTGTATTCAAGTAGCCCCGATCAGCTTATCGGTGCTGATCGGCACTCAGAAATGGAGATTTCATCGGCAATTGGTCCCGCCAACTAAAGTTGGCAAGTTGGAGGGGAGAACGAATGGTAAGGTTGCCGGAACGGCACTTAGAAAAAAAACCTAATCTCTACATCAATGGAGTCAATGGAGCGGGGACGTATAACATTATAGGACTGTTTACGTTGTATTGCTCATAATACAAATGTGCTTAGCATTACAGTCATTCACTTCATCGTGTCACCTCTTACGTTTATAATTTGCAAAACATTGTACTTTTATATGTTATCATGATTTGCGTGTCACATTACTCATCATTTTATGATGTGTCAAGGGAAAATCCTATACTCAACTCTTAAAGGAGCAGCTCACATCATATCCAACATGTTACTTAAGTGTGCTTCAATTTATTATATGATGTTACACATTTCACACATCTAACACATCCAGCGTATAGTAATGTTGCTATACATTAAACAATGCTTTGAATGTGTAACGCATGATCAAACGTCAATGTAGCTCTTTGTTTTCATGTTTACATGTACTTTGTGACCTCCCTCTTTTCATGACGTCCGCAATTGGACACTCAATCACATTGCATGTTTACATTGTACACGAAGCATTACAATCACTTCATGCTAACTTATACACACATCTAGAATCTAGAAACACTCATTGTTACCCGTTTGAAACTGAATCAATAGCAACTATCCTGATGCAATAAATTTATGCATAATCACACTATAATTACTTCATGTGAACATGTGACAATAACATGGCAAATTAGACATGTTGCAGCGAAGTTTTTCAACGTCAATGTTATGGTTGTATCCTAATTAGATGACTGAGTGTTGCGTTCAGAAGTGGTACATGCATTCCACATTCCACAAATACTTTCCAATAAATGCTTGTACAAAGCTTAATGTTACATCATTGTGAAATATCATGATTGGCTGCTGAACACACATAAATAATACTTGTAATAGCAAATGGATACAGGTTGAGAGTCAACTACTTGGATATGTAACACCTTGCACTTTAGCAAGTCACCTGACATCATCACATAGGTATTTAAAGGAGGGCAATTACCTGCTCATTCACAGCTACAGACCTCAAAATGATGCAAATGTTTAGGAGACGGAGGAACATTCTATTGCACGAGAGGCTTGCTGATGGAGAGGATGTCATAGGCCAAGGAAGGGACAGTGGCAGGGACAGTGACAGGGACAGGCACACGGACAGGACAGGGAGAGGGCAAGGAGATGAGAGGAGAAGAGAGAGGAGAGAAGTTGTGGCTCGTTCTCTTTTGTACAGGGAGAGAACCCTGTTAGATGGGATGAGTGAGGAGGAGATTGTAAGTCGATATCGTTTGAGTTCAGCAGCAATCTTAGCTCTTTATGAAGAGATACGGGGAGATTTAGCTTTTGTGACAGCCAGAGGTCGTGCAGTCCCTGGGCTTGTTAAAATGCTGTGCTCATTACATTATCTTGCTTCCGCATCATTCCAGACAACTGTGGGCATAGTGGGCAGGGTCTCGCAATCTACATTCTCGCGGGCCTTTTCCCAGTTTCTATGTGCACTCAATAGACGTGCTAGGAATTATATTCATTTTCCTACAGAGCACACAGAGTGGCTGGAAGTCAAGAATGGCTTTTATACCATAGCGGGATACCATGTGTGCTGGGTGCAATCGATTGCACCCATGTTGCTTTGATCCCGCCTAGTCAGAGTGAGCATGCTTACCGCAACCGTAAGCACTACCATTCCCTGAATGTACAGGTGGTATGCGATGACACGATGAAGATTATGCATGTGGTAGCCAAATTCCCTGGTTCCAGTCACGATTCCTCTATCCTGAGAAACTCATCAGTCTTCCATGCTTTCGAAGAAGGCTATTTTGGAGCTGGTTGGCTGGTGGGTGAGTACATATTATGATGTGTTAACAAACAACTCTTGTTTTTCTAGGAAATGTTGTATGTTATTATGTTATCACTAATTGTTTCATATGTGTGCACCATGGATTATAGGTGACTCTGGATATGGAATTAGGCCGTGGCTGTTGACCCCGGTGCCAAACCCTCAAAGTGAAGCAGAGGAGAGGTACAATGTTGCCCATATATCTACGCGATCCATCATAGAGACGACATTTGGGCTTCTCAAAACAAGATTTAGGTGTCTCGATAGAACTGGTGGGGCACTTCAATATAAGCCTGCTTAAGTGTCTGATATTATTATTGAATTTTGCATTTTGCACAATGTGGCACTCAGAAATAATGTTCTAACAGACATACGTCAGGGTTTGGAGGAGGAGCATCCCGTCAATTTACCAGCTGACACTGAGCAAACAGCCAGTGGTGTTGAGACACGTCTGAATGTCATAAACACATTTTTTTCATGTAAGCAAATACATATATGTTCATAGTACTACATACATATATTCATTCTTTGTTATGATAAATACATTTGTCCAAATACCATTCACTTAGGAAACAGATGAATATGGTTCGCACACCTTTCTCTTCTCTGCTGTGTGGACAAATGCATGTGGCACCGGTATGTCATTCATCCACAGGTTGTATTATACTTCTTATCAATAAAAGTTTTTGTGTGTACGTGAAGAAAAAATGTGTACAAAATTATTAATTTATGTACATGCTCTTTTTGGTTATGCATACACAATAAACCTATCCATAGTCATTAGTTAGTGCAGTATGGTTACATACAATGTTATTTTTGCAGTGTGACATGTGAGTTACAATGATGTGTACACCAGTGTGTATTTCATATTATATTTAACGAAATGTACATGGTGTTTCATATGTAACACAAAATTGAAACTTTTGTGTGTTGCTTACCTTAATGAACATGTCATGACAATGATTTTTATTCATTCATGTTTTCTTTTTCAATGTATATCTTCAATGACTGCTCATGGTATGTATTTCAACTCACATCTGTCATAAGATGTGCCAACCTCGATAAAGGTATAGTTACAGGATGTCTAAACAGAACGTATTGAAAAAGATGTGACTATTGAAACATGTCGTTTCTGTATAGTGTACGTGCGTTTAGCTACACTTGGTGGTTAATGTGCAGTGTATTTGAAAATCATTAGGGATATTACATAACATTTAATGTAGCAAACGTTACAAATTCCATTCCTGTAACATAGGGGTGGGTGGAGAGAAGGGGATAAAGCCTGCTGAAATATTTATTATGGAAGGAGAAGATCCACTGATGCACATGAGTGATCTTAACACTCAATGCATGTTTGCCTGAAAACACACCAATGTTTTCAACATCATTTACATTGCAATATATGTGATTAGTTGTTGTATCAATGCATCTTCATGTTGATTACTACATTGTCACATGTGTATGTATAAGTCACAGATGTGTGTTGATTTGACGTACATGTAACATGTGCCAAAAGGTTAACACCATTCAAAATAATAGTTCTTTGTATTCTAAACTTTTCATACTTCATTCGACCCAATGACAATGTTGTTAATATAATTTTAATTTCATTCACGTTAGTTATTCATAATTATCATGATCCTTTACAACTAATGTCAACATATGAACATCAATGACGTGGACATTTGCATACGCACACATTTCAGCAACAGTGTTTGTGTGTGTAGCACTTTTTGTGTGATGCATGGTTTTCAACGTCAAATAATATAAACAAACATACTAATGTTGATTGTATCATCGGACTCACTTCGCTCTGTATGTGTTGAACGTTTACTAAAAACACTAAACTATAGTTAGTCGTGAGAATAAAATATACACACAAATGTTTATATCACCTCCCTATTGTTATGGTGTACGTTCAGATAGAATGTCTATGAGTTGTTATGTAGCATTTACATTCTTTGACAAGTCACACGTCACATTATACAATATAGTAGAAAAATGTGTTTGCTGAGTGAGAATGTTGGTTGCATATATAACAGAGCAAGACATATAATGTTAGTAGAAAATTACCAAAAAACAGTAAAAGTTGTAACTTCAGTGCTTAGCAAAATCATTATGTTAATTAAGTGCATAGTAAATATTGGCAGAACTGGATAACATTATGTATTCATTGTTAATCTGCGCACAAAGCATTGAAAGCATTGTTACATATGTATTATAATAGTTGTTCGCTCGTCGTCACAATCATCTAATATAACGATTGGCTCATCTGAAATCATACATTGATCCCATGTATTCATCCGTGACATCTGTGAAATACAGCAAACACATGATGGTCAAAGATGGCACATTTCTATATTTCTCTGCATGACAACGCGTAACACATCTCTATATGATTGTGAATATTCACGCATAAGTAACGTATATGTTGAAAGTGCAAGGATCAAACCACAGATACTGAGCTGTCATTTTTATAATGGCGTTGCTGGCATTACAACAGATATGATATTTCCGGTGCCTGTATACATAATAATGTGCGCGCACAACGTCAGTTGCGCACGCTCTTCATGATTGTGTGGACTAAGTCTTAGCGCATGCGCTAAACAATGTGTACGATGTGTGTTCAATACATGTCCCTCCATGGTGCTGCTAGCTGTAAGCATATTATGTTTGGAAGTTATGATATGGAAGCGAAACTAATTCACTTCTAAACACGTACTTATCTAAATTTTGTAAACGAACGTGTGTCCACGGAAACAACGGACGATCAACCAATGAGCGAACAAAAGACGTGTGACGTCATGTTAAGGCACCGTGAAATGCACGCAAACACTCCTCACACTGAATTAACATTGGCCTCCAGCGCTGTACACGCACCGAAACACCGACGCGCGCGCATGACACAGTGCACTGACCGTAACAATAAGCTACAGGCACAGCCAATACGGTTTCACGCGCGCACATCGGTTGGGGGTGGGGCTTGCATCAGTAAACCTTTTTAAGGACGCCTTGGGACATGGCAAGGGTCCCACGTCATATGTGGCCGAAACGTTTTTTTTCTATGTTGCATGCTAAACAATGAGGTGTGTGTGTTACAGTTAGTGTAACATGTTGAAATGATACTTTAAAATTGATAATAATCTAGGTTTTGTGAGTCCGTCAACAATGTGTAGTAATGCTTTGTCATGTAGTATATTGTTATAGTAAATAATGTCTTTGTGCACGCTACATGTAAGCCTGTCTGCAATGTTACGCTGTATCTACACATTTGGCTAACAAATGGCGGATATTAAAAATGTAGATATATATTATGTGAGTCAAGTCATAACGAATATTGTATTTACCATTCTTGTAGAAGTCAAAACTGGTTTGGCTGCAACTGCTCGCTCCAGGAAGGCACAACAGTATCATCCATTGATGAGGCAACCGTTGAATCCTGAATCACACACATCTCCATGAGGCGGTCATATGGATCTGCAGTGGCTTCTTCAAACAAGACGCCCGGAGGTACGTACAGTTCTTGGCTGTTTTCCCATCCATATTGGTATTGCCCATATAAGTTTGGATACATATCATAGTAGTTATGTGCATCTTGCATCTAGTCTTGATGAATGGAGGGTGCAGGTATAGCAGCAGGTATAGCAGCAGACGCGCCAGTCGGTGCGGCTTCATTGTAAGTGGTATTAGGCAAAAAAATGCTATTTAACAGAAGATATGTTCCATGGTAATTTTAAATGATGGGGCAACATGCCAACATCCATATCGTTGATCTAGGCAATCATGGACACGCTCAAAACATTCATTTGCTGATAAAGTGAATCGTACAGAAGTTTTAAAATTTGCTTGTCTTGATGGTTGTAGTATGGATATTTCTTTTGGATCAAGTCATAGATTTGGCCCACGCTTGCTCTCTTTTCATCTGTTGATTCTATTGCTTCTGAAATCATAAATTTGTATGATTTACGTGGATGGCTGTGCAATGTGGAAGCTTCTGCCATTTCTGCTGTGTTGAAGTGATCAGTGTCTAAGTTGAGCGCATACGGATGTCTGCTGAATGTGAAAATAGTTACATGTTATCTTCATGGTTTCTTCCAAGGTTACAATACAAGCTCTATGTTATACACTTAAATATAACTATAAATAACTGACGACCTCCACGCTGCCAAAGACAGAGGTCATTACACTCTGCTCATATTACTCGACCTCTCTGCAGCATTCGACACCGTGGACCACCCTCTTCTCCTTCACATTCTCCATACTCTTGGTATTCGGAACAAAGCTTTATCCTGGATCTCCTCTTACCTCTCCCATCGTACCTTCAGTGTCTCTTTTGCTAACACCTCCTCCTCCTCTATTGATCTCTCTGTGGGGGTACCCCAGGGCTCTGTCCTGGGACCCCTTCTCTTTTCTCTCTACACACTCTCTCTAGGTGACCTAATCACATCTTTTGGGTTTAAATATCACCTCTATGCTGACGACACACAAATTTACCTTTCAACCCCTGACCTTACACCTGCTATACAGACCAAAGTTTCTGAATGCCTCTCTGGAATATCATCCTGGATGGCCATCCGCCGACTGAAACTTAACATGGCAAAAACAGAGCTCCTTATACTACCTCCCAAACCTGGCCCTACTACATCCTTCCACATTGCTATTGGAAATACGATCATTCACCCAGTAGCCCAAGCACGCTGCCTAGGGGTCACACTTGATTCCTCTCTCTCATTCTCCTCTCATATTCAAAACGTTTCTAAAACTTGTCGCTTTTTCCTCCGCAATATCACAAAGATACGCCCTTTCCTCTGTTACTCAACTGCTAAAACTCTGACTCAGGCCCTCATTCTCTCACGTCTCGATTACTGCAACCTCCTGCTGTCCGGCCTTCCTACCTCTCACCTGTCTCCCCTACAATCTATCCTAAACACTGCTGCCAGAATCACTCTACTCTTTCCTAAATCTGTCTCAGCGTCTCCCCTGCTGAAATCCCTCTCCTGGCTTCCGATTAAATCGCGTATCTCACACTCAATTCTACTGCTCACTTTTAAAGCTTTACATTCTTCTGCCCCTCATTACATCTCAGCCCTAATTTCTCGCTATGCACCATCACGACTCTTGCGTTCTTCTCAAGGATGTCTTCTTTCTACCCCCTTTGTATCTAAAGCTCTCTCCCGCCTTAAACCTTTCTCGCTTTCTGCCCCACACCTCTGGAATGCTCTTCCCCTCAATACCCGACTAGCCCCCTCGCTATCCACCTTTAAGACCCACCTTAAGACACATCTGCTTAAAGAAGCATATGAGTAGCACTGGATAATCATGGACACATGACACAAAGCTTGGCCTCCTGCAGACGCACTTACTAGTATTCCCTCCTACTGTCTCTGTACGTTCTCCCTACCTACCAATTAGATTGTAAGCTCCTCGGAGCAGGGACTCCTTCCTTAATGTTACTTTTACAGTATGTCTGAAGCACTTATTCCCATGATGTGTTATTTATATTTGTTATTTGTTATTTATATGACATGTATTACTACTGTGAAGCGCTATGTACATTTTATGGCGCTATACAAATAAAGACATACATACATACATACATACATACACCTTGTTTTTCTCCCACTATAAATGTGTTAAAATAATTGCCACACATTCTTTGTGTAAGATACTATTTTCACAGTAATCGAAAGTTTTATTTCGGCTTAGTCAATCAACATGTGCAAAACAAGTTTTCGAATTTAATTAAAATAACAATGTATGTGAAATAATCTACAGTGGTAGAATGAACAGATTTCTGCTTCAACTTACCTATAATGACCCCCACACACACATCTGTGCCTGTTTTTCTCTCTCTCTGTTTCTCAATGTTTCAATCTCTGTCTCTCTCTTTCTCTGTCTGGTTATCTCTCTCTCTCTTAGACTGTCTCTGTTAGTCTCTCTTGATATATACATAGATATATCTATATATATAAATATATATAGATATATCTATATATATCTAATTAAATATGTATATAATGAAATATATATTGTGTGTTTATATATGTGTGTGTGTGTATATATGTGTATATATATATATATATATATATATATATATATATATATATATATATATATATATATATATATATACAGTGTTCGACAAACCTATACATTTGCTCGCCCCGGGCGAGTGGATTTAACCCCCGGGCGAGTAAATATTGGCCCAAGCAGCACACGTTTGGTACTAGGTGGCGAGTAGATTTTTTTGTGTGGCGAGTAGATTTTTTGGTGATTTGTCAACCACTGTATATATATATATATATATATATATATATATATATATATATATATATATATATATATATATATATATATATATATATTATATATATATATATATAATATAATATATATATATATATATATATATATATATATATATATATATATATAATATATATATATCTGTACATTTAAGGCCTTATATGCAAACAGGCCTTGTTGTTATTATCTTTAGACTTCATTAAAGTTTCTGACATTACTGGGTGAGTATGTTTGAGGGCCTATTAGAGTCAGCTGTGTATAAGTAGTAGTTAACAGCAAACAAGGCCTGTTTTGAGCCATGAAGGCCTGTACTGTTAAATAAGATAATATATAGATTTTATATAGTGCTAAACTTAAGCCATTGATGTGTGTAAGTAGGCATTGTTGAAATCATCCTGAAAGTTTCATACAGGTGAGTGAATTATTGGCTTAATAATATTGTTGCCATAATTTAAACAAGTGTCCTAACATGTATATCTCATTAACACAAGGCCTGTTTGCTGACCACAGTGGCATAGACAAAAATAAATAAATATATATATATATATATATATATATATATACACTCACACACACTGTGTGTGTGTATCCATATATCCATAGAGACTACAGATATATTAATACACACTAACAGATCTGTTATTCTAACCACAACTCATACATGATGACATGCCAACATTATTAAGTAAGAAATACGCTGAAGGTAAGTAATGTGTTACAGAGTAAAGACACCAGAAAACACAACTTTAAGAAGTATGCTGTTGTATATATAGTTACTTAAAGTTGGATGTAAATAATATTAGCATGCAATGACTATCTACATTACCAAACAAACCCACATACATAAAATGTTGAACAACAGCTAAGTGAATGTCAGCTTCTATAAACATGGCAACTGTGTAATGTTGTACCATTAATCAACTGATGATTAATACATACTCATATGTTATAAAATATGCCTTAATTCAGACAGTGAACATGTATAAACCTTCATGTGTACAAGGACATACTAGAATGTTTTCAAGCATCTGTACATGATCATACATACAGTGTGCATGAAATATTATGCAGTAAACACCACCAGGACAACAGCACATTTTGTGAATGTGATTATTTATTTTTGTTTATCCTTTTGAGAGCGGGTCACAGGCCTGCTTGTTGACTGTTGTTAGCCTTTTCTCTTTGCCAACTACTTTGCCCTTAACTGTACGACTTGTACTGGCCTGTGTCAGTTCAGTGGCACTGGGTGTGGGCAGTGACACTTCAGGGGCAGTGGGTGTTGGCAGTGTCACTTCAGGGGCAGTGGGTGTTGGCAGTGACACTTCAGGGGCACTGGGTGTGGGCTGTTACATTTCAGGGACAGTGGGTGTGTGCAGTGACACTTCAGGGGCAGTGGGTGTTGGCAGTGACACTTCAGGGGCAGTGGGTGTTGGCAGTGACACTTCAGGGGCACTGGGTGTGGGCTGTGACATTTCAGGGGCACTGGGTGTGGCTTGTGGCAGTTGTGAACCAGTTGGTACACATTGCACGACTGATGGTGGAGCCGTTTCCTGTTTTGGTGTTTTAATCTTGTTCCAAAAACTGGTTAGTAGTAATTGTTGGCCTAACTTTCTTTTTCGTGTCTCATTTGTAGGTGTCGGTTCCATATTTTGAACAGATGTAAGCGGTTGGATGTTGACAGGGACCTGCACAGAACTAGCACCTACTGTACCGGTATCATCCAGAACTGGGGAATGAAGAACTGATGATTCTGGAGAAAAACTTGCAGCATGTAAAGATCCATCCTCAGATGGGGTCAAGTGGAATTGTTGTTCTCTTGCAGTAATTCTCAACTGATTAGCTTGGCTTAGATTCACAACTATTGCTTGTAATGTCCTGTTTACATTTTGGATGATGACTCTTTCAAGTTGTGACATTTGTGATATTGTCCTTTCCTGCTGTGATATCATCCTTTCCTGCTGTGATATCATCCTTTCAAGCACTGACATCATTTCTGAATGGCGACGATTTTCTTCAACCAAGATTCTTTCTTCAGAAGCTGCAATAGCTGAGTAGGTGTCACGAGCAGGAGGACTTGAATGCTGTGTTACTCGTCGAGTGGGAACATCTTCATGGTCTCTTGATTGAATTTGTCTTTCAGTGGCAACATCAGCTTCTACAAATAAATTAAGACTTTATGAACTGCCATGGAACTTTCTGTTGTTTGTTAATATAATGAGAGTTGTTCTCACAGTCTAACACATAACATGTTTCCATAAGTTTTCTGTTGTGTGAAATTAAATTTTAGCTTGAAGTATCAATTATGTTTCGACTCAGTGTGAAAGAAGAATGAATGAAAGTTTGTTGTAACCTCACAACTCCTAGCTGATAGTTTACATCACACACAATACATGTTGTCATTACAAACTACATGTTCTGTGACAATAACTGATGTGAAGTTAATTACATGTGAAAGGCATTTATTTAGCATGGCAACATAACATCTAGAAATGTACACATTAGATGTCCTGCACCTCATACAGTCACCTTCCAGCCTTGATGATGAGCTGGATGACCAGGTGATGAGACTTGTTCAGTGTGAGGTGACACATGAGCTTCAGGAGCAACTATATAGAAGAATAACATAATATTTTTATTGACATGTGTACATAATTAACATTGAGTTTGTGTATTTGGAGTATTTATGCCTACATATCAGCATCACTTAATGAAATGAAAAAATGTTTCTGGCAAGCTGTACATTATCCATTTTAACATCAATGTACATGTGAACCTACTTGGCACTTTTTTTTGTAAATACCATACAACATACAATGTTCATGCAGGAATGCGTTGTAAAATTAAGTGTTCTATTGGACATAAAATGCATATCTTGTGTAGTAATATAAAAATAATAATGTACATCACTACCATGACAGCAAAGTTGACTCTGCTTGTAATTCAGTACGTAATTGTGGAAATGTGAATGAAATTTTTTAGGGATATGTGTGAACAATTATTAGAAGCAGGTGTAGAGCTCAATGTGGCTGACACTCATCAACACATGCAGTGTGTCGCTCACAGATGCTACTGGTGTGATAATGTGCCGTTTCTATAAGGTTCTAAGAACATATGAGTGAACGAATGAGTAACGTACGTTTTCATATATTGTAGCCTGGTGGGTGACAGTTTTCATAGAATTACCATTTCAAATGAATGTGATGAACTTCTGTTCACCTTGTCAGCTTCTAACAACTGTAGTCCCTCCCCCAAGACGTGACAGCACCCTGACCTTTTATTTGTTTCTAGCAGCTGTAAGGCGTCCCAAAAGAGTTGACCGTAACATGACCCTGTGATCTGGCTGGGTTCCCAACCCCACCCCCTGTGTTCTCCTCTATGCTGTGATTACATATTAATTGCAGCTGGTTTCACACACTGGTACATGAGCGAAATAAGAATCTGAAGTGAGCTACATATGAACACAATTAAATAACATATGCTACATGTTCCTAATTATGCTCTCTGTATATTACATGAAGCACAAAACGACGTTTAACTACACATAACGAAATGTGTTAGTGCAAATTATGTATGTTCGCCTTTGAATGCACTATCTTCCATGCAAGAGTTGATGAGGCAGTAATGTCCTGTTTATAGTAAATTATATATATATATATATATATATATATATATATATATATATATATATATATATATATATATATATATATATACACAGCAACTGTATATATTACTGTATGCTCATTTGCATGACTTAGACAGGTCTGGAACCCTGTCTTTCCCCATCATCGGACAGCATACAGCGCTTCCACTGCAGCAAGGGATTGAGGGAAATGACATGCAAATGAGCACTCAGTGCCACCTTTTGCCACCATATATATTAATTATTACTTTTTGTAGGACAACTAGATATAAATCTATATAGATAGATATATAGATATAGAGAGAGAGACATAATATGTAGGTATGCTTACAGTATATTGGTAAGAAAGTATAAGTAGCAGTGGAAATATAGATAAGAACTGTAACCTACGACACGCCTAGTACAGTAACATTTATCACCTGGTGGAAATGGAGCCGAATAAATTCCGATATCTCTGTCCCCGGCCAAACCCTCCACGACGACAGGAAGACATTTTTCCCGCATCTGCTCCTCCAATGGTGTTAAGATTAGAGCTTGTGCTGGCGGGTCACCTCCAGTGGCAGAAGCATGCATCCGTTGTGCTTGTATTTTTTTCTTTAAGTTTGCCCTGATATCATCGAATCTCTTCCGACAATTCGCCCGGTCCCTGACATGATTCCCACACGCAGACACAGCCAATGTTATTTGATTCCACATTTCTTTTTTGGATACTGAACTTGTCCGCCCTTGAAATACATACAAAATATATGACGTTCATTATCATTATAAAAACGAGCAGTTTCCTAAACTGCTACCTGTTCCAAGAGATACCAAACATGCTGGTTTAGGTGTAATATGTGTATCACATGAGCATTTACGTGTAAACATACAAATGTAAGGAAGCTTCCATGAATATTGTATGAACTTTGGCAACATTTTGAGACCAATTGTTATGGTCGTTCTAAAGCATGAAGGAATGTGTGTAACAATTAACTTTTATTGATAGATATTATTGAGTAATATTTTGATATTAATACATCTCACATGACGTAGGATAACATGTCTATGAAGAATTAATTCAAAGATAGACTTACCTAGTAAATGGCCATACAGACAGTCATAGTACTCCAGAATCCCTGTGACAAGAACTGTGTTTTCTTGTTCATTGAACCGAGGATTACGTGGCCTCTCCAGACGTTTCTTCTGAATACGTGCAGGCCCAGAGCTTGCCTGCTGCTGACTGGACTCTCCTTCTAATGGAAGAGACTCCAAAAGCAGCCCAGCAGCAACCACCCCACCACCAGACACCCAGCAGCACCAGCAACAGAGCCACCACTCGCACTAGCACTCACAGCAACACCACTCGCACTCCCAGCAACACCAGTCACACTCACAGCAACAGCACTCGCACTCCAGCAAGTATATATATATATATATATATATATATATATATATATATATAGATAGATATCTATACATATATATTTATATTCATGTATTTATTTATTTATTTAGATTTATTTATTAATTGTGGGGCTGCTGTGCGTGAATTTTTTTATTGTGGGTAGCAGGGGTGGGTGAAGGGGGTGTTTGGCCCTTGGTGTGAGTTTAGGACTTGCGGGGGGGTTGAGGGTGCACTTAACCCCTTCACGACCGTAGCAGTTAATACCGCTACGGTCGTGAAGGGGTTAAGTGCATCCGCTACCCCCCCCGCAAGCCCTAAACAACCACCGTTGGGGCTAATACCCCCTTCACCCACCCCCACTACCCACAATAAAAAAAAATCACACACAGCAGCAGCACAATTAATAAATAAATTTAAATAAATAAATAAATACATGAATAGAAATAAATACATTTAAAATACATTTTTATTCATAGTGTAGATGTGCAGGGGGTCTCCGGAGCAGAAACTTTTTGGTTTTAGGTCCGGGGACCCCCTGCTTCCCGAGATTCAGGCCCCTTTAGGGGGTGCCGGTATCCCTCTGCTTGGTTTACAGGCCGCGGTCACGTGATCGGGACCTTTAAATGCAGAGGGATACCGGCACCTCATAAAGGGGGCTGTATCTCGGGGAGCAGGGGGTCCCCGGACCTGAAACCAACGCGGTTCAGCTCCGGAGACCCCCTGCACATCTACACTATGAATAAAAATGTATTTTAAATGTATTTATTTATATTCATGTATTTATTTATTTATTTAGATTTATTTATTTATTGTGTTGCTGCTGTGTGTGATTTTTTTTATTGTGGGTAGTGGGTAGTGGGTGTGGGTGTGGTTATTTACACGGGATCCCCCTCCCCACATTTACATACAGTACACTGCACTCACAGAAACACAGGCAGGGAGATTTAACCGACACAATAGGGGGAGGGGGGCTTACACAGATTAGTCAAAGCAGGGAAGTTTAGCAGACACAATAGGGGGAGGGTTTTTTACATAGATTACAGTCAAGGCAGGGAAGTTTAACACACACAATAGGGGGAGGTTTTTTTTACATAGATTAGTCAAGGCAGGGAAGTTTAACACACACAATAGGGGGAGGGGGTCTTACACAGTTTACAGTCAAGGTAGGGAGGTTTAACACACACATTAAAATATGTATTTAATGTATTTATTGTTTATTCTGCCTTAACCCTTCATTGCCTTAGCGGCTATCAGCTATGGTAATGAAGCAGCATTTCTGTATTTTTAATAATATTGTGCAGGAGCAGGGGGGGTCCCTGAGCATTAATTTCTGGCTCAGGGAACCCCCTGCTCACTGTACAATATTATTAAAAATACAGAAATGCTGCTTCATTACCATAGCACATAGCCGCAAAGGTAAAGAACGATTCTTTATTGATGTGTGTGTTTTATTCATACTGTAGATGTGCAAAGGGTCTCCGGAGCAGAAACGTTTTGGTTTTAGGTCCGGGGACCCCCTGCTCCCCGAGATACAGGCCCCTTTAGGGGGTGCCGGTATCCCTCTGCTTGGTTTACAGGCCGCGGTCACGTGATTGGGACCTTTAAATGCAGAGGGATACCGGCACCTCATAAAGGGGGCTGTATCTCGGGGAGCAGGGGGTCCCCGGACCTGAAACCAACGCGGTTCAGCTCCAGAGACCCCCTGCACATCTACACTGTGAATAAAAATGTATTTTAAATGTATTTATTTATATTCATTTATTTATTTATTTAGATTTATTTATTTATTTTTTGGGCGGCTGCTGTGTGTGAGTTTTTTTATTGTGGGTAGTGGGGGTGGGTGAAGGGGGTATTATCCCCAACGATGGTTGTTTAGGGCTTGCGGGGGGGGGTAGCGGTAGGGGTTAACCCCTTCATGACCGTAGCGGTATTAACTGCTACGGTCGTGAAGGGGTTAAGTGCACCCGCAACCCCCCCGCAAGTCCTAAACTTACACCAAGGGCCAAATACCCCCTTCACCCACCCCCCCTACCCACAATAAAGCGGGCACGGTGGGTTAACCCCTTCATTGCATTAGCGACTATCAGCTATGGTAATGAAGCAGCATTTCTGTATTTTTAATAATATTGTGCAGGAGCAGGGGGTCGCCTGAGCATTAATTTCTGGCTCAGGGAACCCCCTGCTCACTGTACAATATTATTAAAATACAGAAATGCTGCTTCATTACCATAGCACATAGCCGCAAAGGTAAGGAACGAGTGTTTATTTATATATGTGTTTTATTTGTACTGTACATGTGCAGAGGGTCTCCGGAGCAGAAACATTTTGGTTTTAGGTCCGGGGACCCCCTGCTTCCCAAGATACAGGCCCCTTTAGGGGGTGCCGGTATCCCTCTGCTTGGTTTACAGGCCGCGGTCACGTGATCGGGACCTTTAAATGCAGAGGGATACCGGCACCTCATAAAGGGGGCTGTATCTCAGGAAGCAGGGGGTCCCCGGACCTGAAACCAACGCGGTTCAGCTCTGGAGACCCCCTGCACATCGACACTATGAATAAAAATTTATTTTAAATAATTTTTAATGTGCCGATGTTTGCGCAGAGAGAGCAGCGGTTCTCTCTCTGCTGCAAACACATCTCGCCAGAGGACGGCCTATACACTGGTGACACACTTTATTCGAGCTCGGCTAGTCCCACGAATTCGGGTATACTCGGGTGTATTGAGGTTTGTGACTGTTTTCTGCCCGAGTGCATTGCGTTATTGTCCAGGCAGGGATTGAAGCATTTTATTCCCGCTGGCTGCAATACTGCACAGTATATATATATACTGCATTACAATTCATGAATTTATGCCATCTGGTAGACACACGAAGCATTGCAGCCTATTAAATCCTAATCATTATCATTTAACAGATCAGCCGCCCGTCAGCCAGGCATGAACCATGGCTGGGAAGGCAAACGCAATACATACTGGGTATTTGCTCGAATAAAGTGTGTCGCAGCAGTAGTATCATTGATGTGCATATACAGTACTGTATGTGTATGTTAGGGGTTATAGGGGTTGTTGTTATACAGTATATAGTGTATATATACAGTATATACTGCATTACAATTCATGAATTTCTCGGCTTCAAAGACAACAGCTCGCAAACGCCCCCATGTGTTTTTACACGGCATTGCAGTATTGCAGCCAGCGGGAATAAAATGCTTAAATCACGGGCGCGAAATAACGCAATACACCCCGGGAGAAAACGACACTAAACCGCACATCACCGGGATATTCCGAAATTTGCGGAGCTAGCCAAGTTCGAATAAAGTTGGTCGCCACTGTAAGATGACTTCCATAAGCAACAATAGAAACTCAACAGGTGGACCCGTATGTGTTGGATGGGCATTAAACTTAGCTCTTATAGCTTCCAAACCCTCCTTGTGAGGATATTGGTATACAAACTGCCAACATCGAGGGTTACCAGAATGCAATCCATCCTTTCCAATTTGATTTTTCCAATCTGCAAGATGAAATCGGTGGTGTCCTTTACATAAGTGCTCATACCAATGACCATCGGCTGAAGGTAAAAGTCCACAAACTGTGAGAGAGGATGACATAAGGACCCTCTTGTGGAAATAATGGGTCTTCCAGGTGGCTTTGTGGTGGACTTATGTATTTTCGGTAAGGTATAAAGAATTGGCATTCTGGGAAAGGGTTGTGAGAGAAATTTACCCGTCTCTTCTGAAATCCAGCAGTTTGTGATCCCCATTTGCACAATAGAATCAATTTCCTTCTTGTATTCCACTGTTGGATCCCCTGGTAGGCGTCTGTACGTCATCTCGTTGGCCAACTGATCTTCAATTTCCTGTTTATAATCCACATATTTAAGCAACACTATACCATCTTCTTTGTTCGCTGCGCGAATAAGGATGTCCTTAGCCTTCCTAAAGGTTTCAATCGCACGCTTTTCCTCTCGTGTAATGTTATAGAAACTGGTTTTGTTGTTTCTAACATCGCTATTGGTTTCCTTATTCAAGACATTCATAAAGGCTGCAATGTTGTGATTATTAGTTTGCAGATCGAAATTGCTGCTGGTCTTAAAAATTCTGTGAGGAGTTTGCTTATTAAAAAAATCCTTAAGTTTCAATTGGCGATGGAATTTATACATATCCACTTCCCAGTTGAAACTATTTTGAATATTGGTTGGAACAAAACGGAGACCTTTCTGGAGAACACCAGGTTGAGCAGTGGAGAGAGTGAGATCCGTAAGGTTATATATTTCCGTGCAGGCTTGTGTCCCCGAGATCCTTTGCCTCCCTTGTTTTCGCGCTCTGGATAGCGCTGATTTCCGACCACCCCTACTGGTTGGTCCTTTATGCCTGTGTCGGGGAGTGGAGGCTTGGCGTGACCACTGTTGACTGGGCCTAAAAAATCCGATCCAGAGCCCTCTATGTTATCTGAGAGGTCAGTGTCACTCGTGGGAAATCCAGACCTGTTAGATGGTTGGGATTTCCTTGCACGTGATGTATTCCGTCTCTTTCCCCCCGGCCAGCATTCGGTTCCCCAGGCCAAGAAGCCAGCGATAGACCTTTCGTTCCTTGTAATCAGCAGTAACAAGGCGAAGCTTTTCATTCTTGTATTTGATTAGGTTATCCTTGTAGTGAAAAATAAAAAATAAAAAATTAACTAAACATATACTAAGCGCTCAACCTATTAAACCTAAACTTAACAGTGCACAATAATGAGTGAAAAGTGTTATAAACTATTAATATCTCATATAAAAGATATACCGATATATGAGGAGAACCCACAGACTGATGTTACAGATTATGAGAGTGGCTGCCTAAGGGGAAAAAAACAAACATATCCATAAGGTAAGTACAACAATAGCATAGAAAAAATTTAAACAAACAAAAACAAAAACACAAAGTCCTTGGCGCACTATCAGGTATATAAACCTGACAAGAAAGGCAGTCCCAATTCTTTGAGTGTAGGGATGATTAATGGGTCTGGAATCTGGTCTCTCTCAAAGTCCTTGAAATGGTAGATCAAGATCTGCAATTATACAAAACAAACCAACCAAACCAACCCTGAAGAAGTGACGTCAATAGTCACGAAACGCGCGTAGGGTGGAGTTCTATCAGGACGTGCTACTGCGTGCACGCGTGGGGAGAGGAGAAGGGGTGGATTAGCAGTGATGTCATCAGAGGGTTACCAGGCGCTCCGAGTCGCGGCCACGAAACAGGGATACACGCAGGATCCCACCTCCATCTGCATCACTCCGGCATCCTCTCACGCAAGCGGACGGCACGTTGTATCCTGTTCTTAGGGACCATCAGCATGTGAGTGCACTGTTGTTTAGTCCTATATTGTTTTATTACATTTTACGGTATCATCCTACTTTTAAGTAAGTAGCTGGCAACGGTGGGGGAGTTTAGGATTGACCAGAAGTTACTGCGAAATGGTTGGTTTGTTTTGTATAATTGCAGATCTTGATCTACCATTTCAAGGACTTTGAGAGAGACCAGATTCCGGACCCATTAATCATCCCTACAATCAAAGAATTGGGACTTCCTTTCTTGTCAGGTTATCCTTGTAACTGTCTATTGCTGTCTGAATGTTATCAGTCCAGTTTGTACTAGAATCAGCAGTCAGTGGGTCACCTTGCTTCCCATTGATAGAATCGATTTCCCTTCCGATTTTTGCCATTTCCTTACTGGACTGCTCAATGACCAGTATCATAAGGTCACTAGAACATTTATTAAGAATGGTAATCCATTTTTTGGAAAAGTCTGGATCATTACGTCCAATGGTTGGCTGATTTCTAATTCGAAAACCATGAGGAAGTAGCTTTTCTTTGTGATAGTGTGATAATGTCACTCCGTGGAGAAAGAAATCAACTTCCCGTTTTTTAAGTTTTAAAAGGTCATTATAAATGTCTACTGGCTTGTCCGGTCCTAATACCGATTCAAAAGATTCCGTATAACGAATATTAGCAATCTCTGCATCACTAAAGCTGGCAGTGTCTGATAAGGTGGTAAAGATCCCTGCAAACTCTGCAAATTCTTCCATTGAAAAAAGGTCTCAAAACCAATCGTATAAAGTCACTAGCAGCTAAACATTAAATAACTCAACAGATCCGGCTAAGGTCAGGCTAATCACAAAAATGCATGAGAGGTGCAAAAACTCTTAAAAAATGACAGTCATTGTATGGCAGTTTGCACTCACGTTTTTGGTGAAGGCAGATGCTTGTCCCATAACATAAGGATATGTACGTAGTGACCAGGGGAATCCTGATGACCAAAATAAGACAGCACACCACAATTGTAGAAAAAAGATGTGTATTAAGAACACTCGGCAGCCAACGTTTCGGTCCTTGTAGAGGGACCTTCCTCAGGGCAGTGTACAAGTGAACACCCATATATACCCCCATATGCAAAAACACCTGAATCAAATGAAAACATGCAAATCCCTGTTCCAGGTACAGCCCATAGACCAATACAAATCACTGATACTCATATGCACCAATGTACTCACCTAATACTGTGTTCGTCATCAGTGGTGGTCTGTGTATGCATCAGCTGGGCAAACATGCCTGATTGTGCGTCACCTAACTACCAGAACGCGTTCATAGCAACCCGGAGGGAGTGCGCATACCAGCCGTGTCCACGCCCGTGTAGATGCTAGCATTCCTGAAGTGGCATCTCAGGCAGCTGCACGCGGTGTGCCGCACATGCGCAACCGCGCATAGCTATCCGACAGCATTTATAGAAACATGAAGGGGATGCGCGCGCAGCCTAAGCATGATCACTGCAGCATGGACCTGCACGCTGGCAATAATAAATATATATTAATCACTCCATGCATAGACACCAAGGCAACATGACATCACCATAAACTATTGCATGATTATATGGCCAATCTCAGATAGGGTATGTAAATTAATATTGCACAGCCTATCTAACACAACCAGCACCGATGACATAATGATCACAGTATAAAACAACATAAAAAACTACATAAAAGTGCCTAACCTGGGACTAAAGTGATACATCAAAAAACCAAAGTGCAAAAAAACGGGAATCAAAATAAACAGGGAAAGGGAACATAGAAGAAATGCGACATTGCAGCAAAAGGATATTTTTACAAAAAACAGCTAAGTTTTAAGTCCTCATTTAATCCAAAAGAAGACATGGTTCTCAATTCGTAAATCAATCCCGCCTACTGTTGCAAAAGCAGTTTATTCCTATCCCCTCCAAGTGGTGGTGGCTGTATTTGGAGAATAGGCATACATCGCATAGTCGCCAGGGAATGTCTCATTTGTTTAAAATGCCTTGCGACAGGAAGATATTTGAATTTCATGCTATCATCATCAGCATTCAAAAGTGGCTTGTCGAACACTGCATATACATATATATATATATATATATATATAGTGTTCGACAAGCCCGGTTGCGATTGTCCCAAGCAGTGCACGTGGTTCTGTTTAATTTCCCCCGCTCAGGTAAGGTCCCAGGCGGGATTGCTGCTTTAGAAATTGTGAAGCGGCGGCATCCAGACACTGGTTAAGGGGTTAGGGTTTTTTTCTAGATCCAACATTTATATAAACACACGTAACAAGGACTAATTGTAGTATAATGTAATACAATAAATAAACTTATGTCAAAAACTAGAGAGAGAGAGAGAACACACAATGCACCCCCGATGAAGTCATCTTTGATGACGAAACGCGTAGGGCGTGGTCTAACTGTCGCCGTCACTTACCTATGAACACTATTGCTGCTGGATGTGAGACGTGAGCTCCTGAGTCCCCCGCGATTTAGCTGTGTTACATTCTATATCGGCACATAGGAACTCTGAACCATTTGTTTCCGGAGGGACTTCTATTGCCGGGTACCCAAGGGGAAAGGTTCCGTTTCCGGTTATGCAGAGGAGCGACACAGGAGTACGCTGGGACCTCGTATTGGACCGAGAGGACCGTGTTGTTGGCAAATGAGAGCCAATCTCATACACGCTTGATTTTGCAGTACTTTTGTGAGTGGGCATTTGTTTGATTTTATGTTCCTTTAATACATATTTTATAACGTTAATACACTAGGTGTGCACCTGTTTGTTTTCTTTTTTATATATATATATATATATATATATATATATATATATATATATAAATATATATATATATATAAATATATATATATATATGCAGTGTTCGACAATCCTATATATTTACATGCCCGGGGTGAGGGGATTTAACCTCCGGGCGAGTAAATATTGGCCCAAGTAGCACACGTGTTTTTTTTTTTAAATTTCCCTGCTCGCTCTGAAATTTGAAATTTTCCTGCTCGCGCTGAAAAAAAAAAAAAACTTCCCCCTACCTGACAGCTGATTGGCGCGCGCTCCCAGGCTTTGTGGACGCGCGGCCAGGCTCTATATGAGCCCGCCCCCAAAGAGCGGCCATTCTTTCTGCCTGGAGCTCTGTTGTAGGGTAAGTACTCTCCAATCGCTCCATGCTGCGGCCCCTCTGCTCCTTCCCTGCGTTCCCCCTGGTCCCCACATGGCTCCCTACTCCCCACCACAGCCTTCTGCTCTTGCCCTCTGCCTTAGCTCTGCTGTCCAATGCTCCTGTCCCCTGCTCCTGTCCCCTGCTCCTGTCCCCTGCTCCTTTCCCCTTCCCCTGTCCCCTGCTCCTGTCCCCTGCTCCTGTCCCCTTCCCCTGTTCCCGTCCCCTGCTCCTGTCCCCTGCTCCTGTCCCCTGCTCCTGTCCCCTTCCCCTCGATCCACCGATCGCTGCCCGGGGCGGGAGGTCCCCACTGCTGCAGCCGGGTTGGCGTACACGGGGGGCCCTCGCCACGTGCCTTCCTCCCACCCGTCTCCCCAAAACTTAAAATATGCCCGCCAGCTAGCTTCATGTCGGCGCAGCCGCCGCATGAGGTGTGGGGGGGGGGGATGTTGGCCTGCCCCCCTCACGAGCTTCATGCCGCCGTGGGCTGGGGGGTAAGAAGCAGCCTGCAAAACTGCTTGGCCAAGCACTGCGGGACATGCCAGCGAGGGGAGCAGGGCAGTGGCGGCCACAGCGGGGCTGACTGTCCCCTGGGGTGCCCACTGGGGAACACCTCGCCACTTGCCTCCCACCCACCGTGCCTCCCCAAAGCTTCCACTACGCCGAGTGAGGTATGGGGGGAGGGGGAGAATGCCGGCCTGCCCGCCCAATAGCTTCATGCCCCCGCGGGGGGGGGGGGGGGGGGTAGCGGGGTGGTGGTGGTGCTGGTCGCGGGCTTTCCTCTCTTCTGACCCCCCCGTGTGTGTAGAGTGAGAGAGAGTGTGTGTGTGTGTGTGTATGCATATATATGGGAGACAATTTGTGTGTGTGTGTGTGTGTGTGTGTGTATATGGGAGTGTGTGTGTGTATATGGAGTGTGTGTGTGTGTGTGTATATGGGTGTGGGTGTGTGTGTATATGGGTGTGTGTGTGTGTGTGTATATGAGAGTGAGTGTGTGTGTATATATGGGAGTGAGTGTGTGTGTGTGTGTGTGTGTGTGTGTGTGTGTGTGTGTGTGTGTGTGTGTGTGTGTGTATGGGAGTGTGTGTGTGTGTGTATGGGAGTGTGTGTGTGTGTGTGTGTATGGGAGTGAGTGAGTGTGTATATGGGAGTGTGTGTATATGGGAGTGTGTGTGTATGGGAGTGTGTGTGTGTGTGTGTATGGGAGTGAGTGAGTGAGTGTGTGTGTGTGTGTGTTCATATATATGGTAGACAATGTGTGTGTGTGTGTGTGTGTGTGTGTGTGTATATGGGATTGAGTGTGTGTGTGTATATGGGAGTGTGTGTGTGTGTGTGCATATGGGAGTGTGTGTGTGTGTGTGTGTGTGTGTGTGTGTATATGGGAGTGTGTGTGTGTGTGTGTGTGTGTGTGTGTGTATGGGAGTGTGTGTGTGTGTGTATATGGGAGTGTGTGTGTGTGTATGGGAGTGTGTGTGTGTGTATGGGAGTGAGTGTGTGTGTGTGTATATATGGGAGAGAATGTGTGTGTGTGTGTGTGTGTGTGTGTATATGGGAGTGTGTGTGTGTATATATGGGAGTGAGTGTGTGTGTGTGTGTGTGTGTGTCTGTGTCTGTGTGTGTGTGTGTGTGTGTGTATATGGGAGTGAGTGTGTGTGTATATGGGATTGAGTGTGTGTGTGTGTGTGTATATGGGATTGAGTGTGTGTGTGTGTGTGTGTATATGGGATTGAGTGTGTGTGTGTATATGGGAGTGTGTGTGTATATGGGAGTGTGTGTGTGTATATGGGAGAGTGTGTGTGTGTATATATGGGAGAGTGTGTGTGTGTGTGTGTATGGGAGAGTGTGTGTGTGTGTGTGTGTGTGTGTGTGTGTGTATATATGGGAGAGTGTGTGTGTATATATATGGGAGTGTGTGTGTGTGTGTGTGTGTGTGTGTGTGTGTGTGTGTGTGTGTGTGTATATATGGGAGAGTGTGTGTCTGTGTATATATGGGAGAGTGTGTGTGTGTATATATGGGAGAGTGTGTGTGTGTGTGTGTATATATATGGGAGAGTGTGTGTGTATATATGGGTGTGTGTGTGTGTGTGTTTATATATGGGAGTGTGTGTGTGTGTGTGTGTGTGTGTGTGTGTGTATATGGGAGAGTGTGTGTGTGTATATGGGAGAGTGTGTGTGTGTGTGTGTATATGGGACTGTGTTTGTGTGTGTATGGGACAGTGTGTGTGTGTGTGTGTGTGTGTATGGGACTGTGTGTGTGTGTGTGTGTGTGTGTGTGTATATATGGAGTGTGTGTGTGTGTGTGTGTGTGTGTATATGGAGTGTGTGTGTGTATATGGGAGTGTGTGTGTGTGTGTGTGTATATGGGAGTGTGTGTGTGTGTGTGTGTGTGTGTGTGTGTGTGTGTGTGTGTGTGTGTGTATGGGAGTGTGTATGTATATGGGAGAGTGTGTGTGTGTGTGTGTGTGTGTATGGGTGTGTGGGTGTGGGTGTATATGGGAGTGTGTGTGTGTGTGTGTGTGTATGGTAGTGTGTGTGTGTGTGTGTGTGTGTGTGTGTGTGTGTGTGTGTGTGTGTGTGTGTGTGTGTGTGTGTGTGTGTGTGTGTGTGTGTATGGGAGTGTGTGTGTGTGTATATGGGAGTGTGTGTATATGGGAGAGTGTGTGTGTGTGTGTGTGTGTGTGTGTGTATATATGTGTGTGTGTGGGACACCAGAGGTACCCCCCAATCTGTCACCCCCCACCTAGTCAGTTAAAGTCACCCAGTCAGTCACCATCTCCTCACCCAGTTCCCCCCCATCAGTCAGTACCCCATATCTCCTCTCTCTCTCTCTCTCTCTCTCCTCCCTGTCTCTCTCCCATCCCCGTCTCTCTCTCCTCCCTGTCTCTCTCCCCTCCCCGTCTCTCTCCCCTCCCCGTCTCTCTCCCCTCCCCGTCTCTCTCCCCTCCCCGTCTCTCTACCCTCCCCATCTCTCTCCCCTCCCCGTCTCTCTCCCCTCCCCGTCTCTCTCCCCTCCCCGTCTGTCTGTCTCTCTCCCCTCCTGTCTGTCTGTCTCTCTCCCCTCCCCGTCTGTCTGTTTCTCTCCCCTCCCCTTCTGTCTGTTTCTCTCCCCTCCCCTTCTGTCTGTCTCTCTCCCCTCCCCGTCTGTCTGTCTCTCTCCCCTCCCCGTCTGTCTGTCTCTCTCCCCTCCCCATCTGTCTGTCTCTCTCCCCTCCCTGTCTGTCTGTCTCTCTCCCCTCCCTGTTTCTCTCCCCTCCCTGTCTCTCTCCCCTCTCCCCTCCCTGTCTCTCTCCCCTCCCTGTCTCTCTCCCATCTCCCCTCCCTGTCTCTCTCCCCTCTCCCCTCCCTGTCTCTCTCCCCTCCCTGTCTCTCTCCCCTCTCCCCTCCCTGTCTCTCTCCCATCTCCCCTCCCTGTCTCTCTCCCCTCTCCCCTCCCTGTCTCTCTCCCCTCTCCCCTCCCTGTCTCTCTCTCCCCTCTCCCCTCCCTGTCTCTCTCCCCTCTCCCCTCTCTCCTCCCTGCCTCTCTCCCCTCTTTGTCTCTCTCCCCTCTCTGTCTCTCTCCCCTCTCTGTCTCTCTCCCCTCTCTGTCTCTCTCCCCTCTCTGTCTCTCTCCCCTCTCTGTATCTCTCTCCTCTCTGTCTCTCTCTCCTCTCTGTCTCTCTCTCCTCTCTGTCTCTCTCCCCTCTCTGTCTCTCTCCCCTCCCTATCTCTCTCCCCTCTCTGTCTCTCCCCTCTCTGTCTCTGTCTCTCTCCCCTCTCTGTCTCTCTCCCCTCTCTGTATCTCTCTCCTCTCTGTCTCTCTCTCCTCTCTGTCTCTCTCTCCTCTCTGTCTCTCTCCCCTCTCTGTCTCTCTCCACTCCCTATCTCTCTCCCCTCTCTGTCTCTCCCCTCTCTGTCTCTGTCTCTCTCCCCTCTGTCTCTCTCCCCTCTCTGTCTCTCTCCCCTCTCTGTCTCTCTCCCCTCTCTGTCTCTCTCCCCTCTCTGTCTCTCTCCCCTCTCTGTCTCTGTCTCTCTCCCCTCTCTGTCTCTGTCTCTCTCCCCTCTCTGTCTCTCTCCCCTCTCTGTCTCTCTCCCCTCTCTGTCTCTGTCTCTCTCCCCTCTCTGTCTCTGTCTCTCTCCCCTCTCTGTCTCTGTCTCTCACCCATACTCTCTCTGTCTCTCACCCACACTCTCTCTGTCTCTCACCCACACTCTCTCTGTCTCTCCCCCACACTCTCTCGGTTTCTCACCCACACTCTCTCTGTCTCTCACCCACACTCTCTCTGTCTCACACTCTGAAACTGGATATCTTACTTACCCTATATATCTTAACTGCCCTATACTACACCGAAATAACTTATACTGCTTTCTTCCAGATCTGACTCAAGCTTCACACAGGAACCATCGGAACCCCCTCTAACCCAGAAGACAGGTAAGGAACACCTCCACTCCAACTTATAACATTGCGGGAATGAAGGTATCTGGACATTGAGGTAAGATCCCAGGCGGGATTGCTGCTTTAGATATTGTAAAGCGGGGGCATCCAGACACTGGTCAAGGGGTTCAGGAAACTAGTCATTCACATCTGGCTTTTATTTTTAGATCCAACATTTACACACACACACACACACACCTAACAAGGACTAATTGTAGTATAATGTAATACAATAAATACATTTATGTCAAAAACGAATGTTGTTCTGACTAGGAATTTATTAAATGTATTTTATTTATATATTTTATTTTAAAGTGGGGTTGGGGCGGGGTTGGGGGTGGGACTAGGGGTGGGGTTGGGGGCAGGACTAGGTGGCGAGTAGATTTTTTGGTTGGGCGAGTAGATTTTTGGGTGATTTGTCGACAAGCCCGGTCGCCGGGGGCGACTCGAAATTGCCCCTTGGCGATTGTCCCAAGCAGTGCACGTGGTTCTGTTTAATTTCCCCCGCTCAGGTAAGGTCCCAGGCGGGATTGCTGCTTTAGAAATTTTGAAGCGGGGGCATCCAGACACTGGTTAAGGGGTTAGGGTTTTTTTCTAGATCCGACATTTATATACACACACGTAACAAGGACTAATTGTAGTATAATGTAATACAATAAATAAACATATGTCAAAAACGAGAGAGAGAGAGAGAACACACAATGCATTCGGCGCAATATGAGGAAAGGGCATCAAGCTCAAAGATATCCATAATAACTATAATGGAGGTAAGAAACTGCTCAAAAGCACACATAAATAAAGGACAAAATCTGTCACAGTTCACATGCAGTGATTCCTTTTCATTCCTGTTACAGAAAAAATAGTCTAAACACCTGAAAGTGTGACACACCCAAAAAAGAAACTGTCTAGACTGTCTCCTCACACAAACTAAACAATAGTCCCACTGTCTTTTCAACATATCAATTTCAGATGACTCAAAGATCCTCCCGATCTACCAGATCTCTGCAATAGATCTAGGAGGAAACTTCTATTGTTGAAAACAGGAAAATGTCTGTTACAGCATAATTACCGGGCTTGATAGGTGATCTTGGCTTTTACTGGAACCCTCCGGGTCGTTGACACTCCAATGATGGTCCGTTGCTCTATATATCGATCCACGGTTCCCTCGGTACACGGAAGCTTTCCAGCTCTCTGTCACATGATCACCCGTCTGTTTTTTCTCCCGGCAATATCTTGCTCGCCTCAGACAGCTCTCATCAGTACTCGGTAGTACAGTGATTTTTCAAGAAATCCCAACACAAAGCCAAGCGATCCCACCGCTATGCCACCAGAAAAACCCTTTCACGGGAGACCAGTACTTTTTCACCGAAACCACCGGGATCACTAGCACCAGACAAGACAAAGTTATTGAATAAAATGGGGTTTATTCTGGCACGCCAGCAGACAAACAAAGATGTACAAAACACGATACAATACCAACTGGGGTCCTGGGGAGTAGACTCTAGCCTCGCTAGGTGCAGGGGCCTGCTTCTAGAAGGCTTGTCCTTTCCGCTTCTCGTCCAGGATCTCAGAGGGCTGATCACACAGCAGCCCCTCTGAGATATCTCTCCAGCTGGTCACTATAAAAGATCAAACTCCTTCACAGAATGTCTCTCAGTCTCTCTGTTTCTCAGATAGTCCTCTGAGGGTAGATCTCCACACTCCTTCCCAGAGTGTCTCTCAGTCTGTTAGCCTCTCTTGCTCTCAGGTGCTCTCTGAATGTAGAACTCCACACTCCTTCCCAGAGTGTCTCTCTGAAAGTAGGTCTCAATTCTCTTCTTCCTGTTCTGACTGACAGATTTAATCTGTCAGTGATGATATTGGATACCGAGGCCTGAGCCTCACCACTCCAAGCTCTCCTGTTGAGTGTATTGTCGCACACTCCAGAAAGCCTCCCGATCTGTGCTACCTGCCACAGTTCAGTTGGTTTCACAGGGTCAGCGCTGTGATGGGTCGTGGGTAGCGGTCAAATGGGTTTGCAGAGATCGCAGCAAGCTTCTTGATCAGCGGATTTGAGTTCTGGTCCAGTTCCTTGTAGAATTTCTTGTTGAGCTTCTTTAGATGTTCATCCAACATCTCGATGCCCAGCTCCCGGTGAAGGTCTGCTATTTTTGTAGGAAGTGGTGCATCGGACGCAATCCGCAACGCCTTGTTTTGTAATTTTTGAAGAGATGATCTTTGCCGTTGGTGGCAACCACTCCACACCGGGGAGGTGTATGTCATTGTGGGTCTAATGATCGCCTTGATCACGTTGACTTTGCTCTGGATGGGCATGGTCCTTGTCTTCAGAAGGGGGTACAGTGCTGGGCTGTTGCCTTCTGTTGAGTCTTCTCAATGTGGTTTCACCAGCTTAGCTTGCTATCTAGGATTACCCCTAGGTAAGAGCTGTTTGGCTCCCATTTGATAGCCTCTCTGTTGAGGCTGATTGGCGAGTGTGCCTTGATCTTCTTTTTGGTGAACAGTGTAGCTGTGGTCTTTCTGGAGTTCAGTCCTACTTGCCAGTCGCTGTACCATGTTGATAGCATGTCTAGTGCTTTCTGGATGTTCTTAGCTACTTCTTTCTCGCTGAAAGACTGGGAGATGACTGCCACATCATCTGCGTAGAGTGCCAGTTGAGTCTTGTGAAGGTCTGTGGGGATGTCATTCATGAAGAGGTTGAACAGGAATGGTCCCAGGACTGACCCCTGTGGCATGCCTGCACGGATGGGGTGTGTTGTTGAGAGCTTTTCTCGCACAGCCACGTGGAATGTGCGCTCTCGCAAGTAGCTTGCAGTCAGCTTAATCAGGTAGTTTGGGAATTTCAGGTTGATCATTTTGTGCAGTAGTCCTTCATGCCAAACTCTGTCAAATGCTTTGGCCACGTCCAAGAAGACAAGTCCAGTTGATTTGTGGATGTTGAATCCATGGCTTATTATGTCAACGACTCGTAGCAGCTGATGGGTGGTTGAGTGTTCCTTCCGGAATCCAAATTGCTCCTTTAGTAGAATGTTTCTACCAGAGGCAAAGTGGCGGAGGCGGGTAAGAATAACTTTCTCCAGGAGTTTCGACAGTCCAGAGAGCAGGCTTATCGGACGGTAAAAACAGAAAAAACACAGCGCACAACGCTCATAGTGTATTAAAAATTATATTGACATGAACAATAAGTAAGGTGAGTATCGTGCGTACATCAAGGTGATGTTAAACAAGCAATTTCGGGATAATGTTACCCAAACACCACGTGGAAGCCGGATCAGATGTCCTCACATGGATATGGACGCTGGTGCCTCGGACACAGGTCCCTGTTAGTAGCTTTTCCAATGGGTTTCGAAACGCGTTGGAAAAGCTACTAACAGTATTGCCTTTAACTGTACTGTCCTATTACGCGAGCTGACCCAGTGAAATCGGCGGCAATATCGGCGAGAACTCCGCGGTGACGTCACCAACCCGGAAGGGTCTGAACGGAGGGGAGAGAGAGGATTTCAGCTGGCGTGGAGCTCCGCTTTGAAGCAGCATTCTATGGGAGAGCTGCACACGTTTGACTCGTTTATGGGAGAAAGAACTTTCAGAGACTCCATACTTACCTAAGCAGGGACCTGTGTCCGAGGCACCAGCGTCCATATCCATGTGAGGACATCTGATCCGGCTTCCACGTGGTGTTTGGGTAACATTATCCCGAAAATGCTTGTTTAACATCACCTTGATGTACGCACGATACTCACCTTACTCATTGTTTATGTCAATATAATTTTTAATACACTATGAGCGTTGTGCGCTGTGTTTTTTCTGTTTTTATCTGTTAGCATCAGGGGGTTCCTGAGCCCTCCCTTCACCGCAGCTGCAGACGCTCTGATTTGTTCAATTAAGATCACGTATTTTACCTCATTATTTATCACCTCACATATAACATTAGTTGCGCACTTTTCCTTTTCCACTCACTTATCGGACGGTAGTTTGCAGGATCCCTTAGTGGTTTTCCAGGCTTTGGAAATACGATGACCTTGGCTTCCTTCCAGGATTTAGGAAAGTGCTGGAGCCGCATGCATACATTGAAGATTTCTGTAAGGCATTCCATGGCTGCCGGCGGAAGCTTCTTGATGGCCAGGTTGGTAATTCTGTCACTTCCTGGTGTTTTGCCATTTGCCAGCTTTTCTGCAAGTTGCGTTATCTCCGTCCTGGTGCATCCTTCAAGGGTCTCCGTTTTGGTCTCCGGTAGGTGCTCGGTAAGATGCCTGTTAACTTCTTGCTCAACTTCCCGTGCCAATTTGCTGGCTTGGTTAGGCCTAAAAGTTGTCTCCAGTGTGTCAGCAAGAACCTCCGCCTTATCCTTGTTGCTACATGCCAGGTGGGTCTGGCCCAGGATAGGTGGGTTTGGCTCCTTCTTCCCGGTCAGGCGTCGGGTCATTCTCCAAACAGAGTTGTCAGATTTCTTCAGCTTGGCTGCTGCGGCCTCCCATTTCCCCCCCCCGGTGTTGGCTGATTTGCTGTCGCAGTAGTCTAGCAAGTGAGTTGTACTTTACCAGAAGGTCAGGTGTGCGGAATTTCTGCCACTGGCGTCGGGCCCTGTTTTTCTCAGCAATTGCTTGCTTGATCCCGCTCGGTAGGTCGTAGATGGAGCAGCGTTTGGGCATCTGTTTCGGGACGCTGTGCTCAATTGCATGTTGGACTGCGGTAGTAAAGGTGTTAACAGCATCATCAATGTCTCCGTTGGGTTCCAAGGGATGTTTGGATTCAAAGGGGTTTGTGATGTTGCTCAACTCTTTTTTGTACAGGCTCCAGTCGGCCCTGCTGAAGTTGTACCTGGGTGTTTGCTGGTGGGTTTCCATCTCGTCGCCAACAGTGATGGTAACCGGGTTGTGGTCTGAGGTCAATTCCGCCAGGGTTTCCAACTGGACAGAATGTTTCACGTTCTTCAATAAGACAATGTCCAGGACATCTGGTGTGTGGCTTGCAGTGCCTGGGTAGTGGGTGGGTTCTGTGGGACAGCCACTACAAAGTCGCTCTCCTTTGAGAAGCAAGAAGAGCTCGTCCCCTGGAGTTTGCTGTCCTGGAATTTCAGCACCGGTGTTTGGCATTTAGATCTCCCCCGATGATGGTTGGGACAGTGGAGTCCAGCAGTGCTTCCAAGTCTCCCAAATGTAGCTTCGACTCAGGAGGGCAGTAGGTGGCAATTAGTCGCAGTGGTCCTGTTGCAGTCTTTACCTGTATTCCAGTGGCTTCAATACTCCTGAGGGGTGGTAGTGCAATCTCATTATGGCTGGCCCGTGCGTTAACAATCACAGCTGTCCCTCCACCTTTGGCTCCTGTTGCCCAGTCGGTACGGTATACCCTGTGGTTCGCCAGGCTCAGTTTCTGGTTTCCTTGAAGGTGGGTCTCTGAAAGCAGAGCTGCACATATCTCAATTCTCTGATCAGCAGAACCCCTTGAATAGCCCTCCGTGGCTATCCCTTGCATGGGAAGGGGCTGCTGGACAATCAGATTAAGTTAATGCCACAACAGCCAGAGGGCGTGCTAAGAACCCATCCCTGATTAAATCACAGTTCCCTACATACAAATGTACACATAATCCAATTAGCACTTTACAGGGCTGACTCCCAAATCACATCGCAGAACAATGTTGATTCACAAACTGTGGGATTGCATTTACAGAGAATAACAAATACAGACTTTGAAATACATTCTTACAGACATGGAAATACATTTACACATTCCCTGTTCTTCCCCATATATTTAAAGTACATTTGGCCAAAATAAGCCTTACATAGTCGGTGGTTTGGGGCATAAGTCCCAATCACAGTGCTCAATCCAAATCTGAACCTTTAGACAATAATAAGTATAAGTCCACATATCATGGTGACAGGAAACTGTATCAGCCAGCAAGTAGAGTAATGAGACCCAGTGCTATATAAATGCAGCAAAAAAGACACTCAGTGTATTGGCAGAAGTCCATGTGTCATAATGAAATAAAGGTTAACATACCATTGTTGTATGGGACTCGGCCATACCCAACCCTTATGCTGCGGCACTATTCCAGGTCATCCAGTATCCCTATGAGGGAGAAATATACTCACAGCAGGCTTGTTCCAATGCTGCGTGCAGCACGCTCAATATTCACATAGAAGTTGAAATCCAAAGATTCCTGCGGTGCACAGCAAAATAGGGTAGAGGACCAGCAAGGTGTAGTTTAAAATATCCTTTATTGAAACAGCATGGTACAGGGGACACACACTCTGACGCGTTTCGGACTGGTATAGTCCTTAGTCCGAAACGCGTCAGAGTGTGTGTCCCCTGTACCATGCTGTTTCAATAAAGGATATTTTAAACTACACCTTGCTGGTCCTCTACCCTATTTTGCTGTGCACCGCAGGAATCTTTGGATTTCAACTTCTATAAGCCTTACATAGGTGGCCAAGTTGCATAGATTTAGGGGTAGCTAGCTGGGCTTCATTTCAGTTGTGTGATGCCAGCTAGCCCTACCGTCACAGACATTTCTCTTGGATTTGAATAACTACAGACCGGTGCCTTGCAAGATATAGTCCAGTGAATGTCCAGATGTGCTGGTAGGGGTTAAACTCCTTAAGGTAGTCAAGTCCCATTCATCCGGATGGACTTAGTGGCTCTGTAGATAACGCCCGTGATATGTGGGGTTAAACACAAAAGATATCATAGTGTATACTATTAAAATATACAAACAAACATATAACTCAGACTAACATCACTAACTGACAAACAAATAACTTGAACAACACATAACATATAACACAAACAAACAAGGCTGAAAAGACAATTAAACTAATTTATTAAAACATAAAATGAACACTCAGTTCCATTGAAAGGAGAAGTTTGACCTGTTGAAGATAATCTGGTGGTTAAAACCAGAATCCTACTTACAACAGTGCAGATGAATACAAGCATGTATGTCCCATTTAGATAGAGTCTCTCCTGTTATCCTCCCTCAGCATGCGGACATCTGCAGACCCGCAGCAGTGCTGACTGTGTGCTCTATGACTGCTCTCACGCTACACAGGCACACCCTGGGAGAAGGATCTGCTCCTCATGGTTGGATCAACACAAAAGCTTGAATGGCTGCTTGTGCACTTCCTTTGTGGTAGCCGTGACCTCCCGGGGTCTGCAGACTCCTTGATAAAGGACACTCGTGTCTTAAATGCGTAGGATGATTTTTTCCACCTCCTTGGGTGATGTTTTGTATTTGTGCTGAATAAATAGAATATTATTTTTATACCACCTGACTCCCTGGCAGTGCGCTGTTTTCTTCTTTTTTCTACCTTTGGATTGCTGCATCAACAGCCTGACATTTCGGACTCTTCAAGACTTAAGGAGTGGGTAAGATCTTTCCAAGTTATTTCTCATGTGATTATTATTTATGGATGAGTACCAGTACATATTATTTTTCTTCCAATGAGGTTATATCAAGGTGATATCCAGCATTATTCCCATCAGCAGAAGTGATTTTGCATTTGGACTGGTCACTCACAGATCACACATCAGTTTATATCCACTCCGTAGTATAGTCTGTTACAGGAGTCCTACATTTGAATTTATGGATGCACCCACTTTCTACTTACTTTACTCTTACAAATAGATGGTGAGGAAGGTAACCTATAAAGGATTATTCTGACTTCCCTTTCTGCCTGCTAATCCCGGAATCTCTTCGCTGCCCATCACACCGCAGATCTGCATTGCAGTATACAGCTATCCGTGACTACCCAAGTGATTCTTCACTACAGACTCTCCCTGTGGATTCCCCCACTGATCCTGATACCTGAACAGTGGTTTCAAAAATGTGTCCCTATTTCATTTAACTTAGAGTTTACCAGCTAGCTTTTGACTTACAGTGATTCGCTCAGGGATTTAGATAGTATTGTAGACTGTTTGCAACACGTATAAATTTTACACTAGTTTGTAGTAGATAAGGATATTTATATAGGAGATATTTAGTAGTGAGTAGGGCCATTTAGTGGAGATTTGTTACACATGTACTGTAGCACAGTATAGTAGCACAGATAAGGACTAGAATATTGCCGTGTGACAGGGTGAATGAACGTCACCAGCCATATACCTGGCAAACCTATGTTTAGGCTTGCAGTGCAGCAGTGACAAGGTTAAGTTTCAGTTGAGAAGGGCTGCTTAATTAGTCTGACCCCAGCTGCATAATCAAGGTGTTTTAAAACCCCAAGGCTGTACACACATGCAAGCTAGCTGGTCAGGAGACAGGACTGAAATACTGAAGAGATTACTGCTACTGTATAAGGTCTGTTTTTCAAAGTACATGTGTGATGAACTGTCTGTGTCCTGCATGCTGAAGAGAAGCTGTATTGTTTTCTATGCTGAAGAGAAGCTATTTTGTTTTTGTATGCTGAAGAGAAGTTATTTTGTTTTGTGTGCTGTATGTTTTTAAGGCTCAATAAAGAAGCCTTATCAAGAGAACCCGCGTGTGTGGTTGCATGTACCCTGCAACATATGGTGTCAGAAGTCCCGGGATTTTGAGAGGCCCCTGCAGTTGAAGGGCCACACACACACACACAAAAATGAGAAAAATGGAAGAATTTTTAAAAGAGTTTCTGTGCGAGCAGACCAGACAGCAGGGACTGTTAATGCTGGAGCAGACCAAACAGCAGGGACTGTTAATGCAGGAGCAGGCCCAACTACTATTGCAGCAGCAAACCCAGCTCCTAACCCAGCAGCAGGCAGCACAGGATGAGTGGATGGCCAAGCTGCTGACCCAATTCCAGGGGTCTGCCAGTCCAGAACTTGCGAACAAACCCCCGGTCCTCCTGAGGAAAATGGCTCCAAACGAGGATCCAGAGGCTTTTCTACTGACATTTGAAAGGGTTGCCGAAGCTCAGGGCTGGGCTGCAGATCGCTGGGCAACTGCTTTGGTCCCGCTCCTCATAGGAGAAGCCCAGGCCTCATATCAGAGCCTCCCAGCAGATCAGGCAATGGACTACCAACAAGTAAAAGCCGCCATACTGGATCGCTTAGGTCTGACCCCAGAGACCTACTGGCAGCAGTTCCGGAACCTGAAGTACACCGCTAAGATGAGACCCCGGGTCCTCTCTCAGCGGTTATTGGACTTGTGTACTCACTGGATACAACCCGAGGAGCGCACTAAGGAGGCAATTCTTGAGCAAGTGGTTTTGGAACAATTCCTACAGATAATACCCCCTTCCGCATACTCGTGGGTAAAACGCCATGCTGCTGAAACCCTAGCTTTGGCGGTCCGACTCGTTGAGAACTTCCTTGGGGCCGAGGATCAGTCGAGTGCCCCGGACCCGACGGATCCAACTTCACCAGCACTTGGGAAGACCCAAAGAGGGAGATTGGAACAACGGGTAAACTACGGCCCCTCCATGCGCAACCGCCAAGTGCCATGAAAGGAGCAGTCCTTCCAACAAGGAAGAAGTCAAAACGCCGGGCACCGCCGAGACCCTCATCCCCTTCCTGATGTCGGCTTGACGCCAAATGAGAGGAACTTCCGAGGACGTCGCCCACAGGACCCACCAGATGCCTGGTCTCCAGTATCCGGTCCCGCGGAGCGCTATCCACGGATCCCTCCTGCGAGGGAACTCTCTCCATGTTCCGCCTGCGGAGAACAAGGCCACCGGCATGTGGACTGTCCACAGATGGATTGTTCCTTCAGCAGGACCGTCGCCTCGGCCTTCACTGGAGAAAATTAAAAGCCCTGGCTACTTCCAGCCCAGGTTGGGGGAAAAACCATCCAGGCCCTTTTAGATTTAGGCTCTGGGAAATCTCTGGTCTTCCAGGAACTGTTACCGCCTAACGTGTGTTCTTTTGACTCTCCATGGAGTATAGAATGTATACACGGCGATGTAAAACGGTATCCGATGGCCAAAATCCGCTACAGGTAAAAGGTCAGGAGGCCTACCTCGAAGTAGGAGTCGCTCCTTGGCTCCTTGCCCCCGTTGTGCTTGGCCGGGACTGGCCTTTCTTTTCAGACCTATTGGCTCCAGTCTCTCATGAGGAGCCTTATTCTATGGCTCAGGAGAACCCTGGCAAACTGTTATATTGTTTCTTTCCCACTAGCTATAGGTTGCTGCCACTGCTTGCTGTATTGGATAAAAACTGTAAGGTCAGTACACCTCTGGGGTTGTGAATTCTAAATATGACAAAAGACAAACCTTTTTTAATCTTTTTTATTATAATTCACTTTGCACAGTAGGATGATATATTTTGCAATCAGTTCACATAGTGTTGTGCTGATTTATCCCTTTTTTCTCTTTTCTGATACACATTATGGATTCTTGATGATGAAGATACCCCCCATTGACTGCCAGGAGAAGAGGACACATCGAGGGACCACTACAGAAGAAGACTGAAGATGAGATCATCTCCCTCAAGCCAGTTAACCATGGGCGGATCAATAAACGCATGCGCAGTGACTGACACGCCGTCTGCGCCTCATGTGTTCCAAAGGGAGGCAGGATGAAGGAGATCGGAGAAAAAAATGGACTGCACATGCGCGAACTATGAAACGCATAGCGCTAGGAATGTGTTCCACGAGCTGAGGACCCGAATGCGTTCCACGAGCAGAGAACCCGGATGGATGACGTTATCAAAATGGACCCCGCATGATAACCCGGAAGTAGGGAGAATACAGATGATACCACGATACACAGGAGTGTCTTAACATCTGATAGAGATCACCTTATTAAGGCTATGACCATGACATTGGAAGTAGGGATTCGTTCAGCACATGAATACCATCACCACTGATTGAACAGGTTGCATGATGGGATTTGGGGCACTATTTAAATGTTGTCTGAAGGGACTATGTTTAGTCCATTTAGTCCACTATGTCACTTGATAGAGACCATTACGGTCAAAACGTTGTGTTGGCTCAATAAATGAGTTTGGATATTCTAAATCCGTTGTGCCCTGTGTTCCTCCTATCATCTACCCAGGACTGACTACAGGCTTTCGTACAAACATTGGTGCACCGGTAACTGTATCAATTTTTTGTTCATATATTGAGGTGTGCAGCATTTTTCTTATTTGTCTGCATGTACCCTGCAACATATGGTGTCAGAAGTGCCGGGATTTTGAGAGGCCCCTGCAGTTGAAAGGCCACACACACACACAAAAATGAGAAAAATTGAAGAATTTTTAAAAGAGTTTCTGTGCGAGCAGACCAGACAGCAGGGACTGTTAATGCAGGAGCAGACCAAACAGCAGGGACTGTTAATGCAGGAACAGGCCCAACTACTATTGCAGCAGCAAACCCAGCTCCTAACCCAGCAGCAGGCAGCACAGGATGAGCGGATGGCCAAGCTGCTGACCCAATTCCAGGGGTCTGCCAGTCCAGAACTTGCGAACAAACCCCCGGTCCTCCTGAGGAAAATGGCTCCGAATGAGGATCCAGAGGCTTTTCTATTGACATTTGAAAGGGTTGCCGAAGCTCAGGGCTGGGCTGCAGATCGCTGGGCAACTGCTTTGGCCCCGATCCTCATAGGAGAAGCCCAAGCCTCATATCAGAGCCTCCCAGCAGATCAGGCAATGGACTACCAACAAGTAAAAGCCGCCATATTGGATCGCCTAGGTCTGACCCCAGAGACCTACCGGCAGCAGTTCCGGAACCTGAAGTACACTGCTAAGATGAGACCCCGGGTCCTCGCTCAGCGGTTATTGGACTTGTGTACTCGCTGGATACAACCCGAGGAGCGCTCTAAGGAGGCAATTCTTGAGCAAGTGGTTTTGGAACAATTCCTACAGATAATACCCCCTTCCGCATGCTCGTGGGTAAAACGCCATGCTGCTGAAACCCTAGCTTTGGCGGTCTGACTCATTGAGAACTTCCTTGGGGCCGAGGATCAGTCGAGTGCCCCGGACCCGACGGATCCAACTTCACCAGCACTTGGGGAGACCCAAAGAGGGAGATTGGAACAACGGGTAAACTACAGCCCCTCCATGCGCAACCGCCAAGTGCCACGAAAGGAGCAGTCCTTCCAACAAGGAAGAAGTCAAAACGCCGGGCACCGCCGAGACCGTCATCCCCTTCCTGATGTCGGCTTGACGCCAAATGAGAGGAACTTCCGAGGATGTCGCCCACAGGACCCACCAGATGCCTGGTCTCCAGTATCCGGTCCAGCGGAGCGCTATCCATGGCCCCCTCCTGCGAGGGAACCCACTCCATGTTCCGCCTGTGGAGAACAAGGCCCCCGGCATGTGGATTGTCCACAGATGGATTGTTCCTTCTGCAGGACTGTCGCCTCGGCCTTCACTGGAGAAAATTACAAGCCCTGGCTACTTCCAGCCCAGGTTGGGGGAAAAACTGTCCAGGCCCTTGTAGATTTGGGCTCTGGGAAAACTCTGGTCTTCCAGGAACTGTTACCGCCTAACGTGTGTTCTTTTGACTCTCCATGGAGTATAGAATGTATACACGGCGATGTTAAACAGTATCCGACAGCCAAAATCCAGCTACAAGTAAAAGGTCAGGAGGCCTACTTCCAAGTAGGAGTCGCTCCTTGGCTCCCTGCCCCCATTGTGCTCGGCCGGGACTGGCCTTTCTATTCGGACCTAATGGCTCCAGTCTCTCACAAGGAGCCTTATTCTATGGCTCAGGAGAACCCTGGCAAACTGTTCCCTTTCTCGGCAGACCTTTTTCCCAGTAGACACCGGGTTCCAAAGACTCAGAAGCAAAGACGCTCTGACAAACAGGACTGGTTGCAGAAATCTGGGTCTCAAGGTGACCATTCTAGTAGCCAGAAGTCACAAGTGATGGCTGGGGATGGCCAGAAGGAGGGGGATATGGGCCCTGGAGATTTACCAGACCTATACCTCCCTGATTTTCACCAGAGGCAAAAGGGAAGACCCAGTCCTTGCTAGACAGTATGATAAGGTGGTAAAAATTGATGAGCAGATATTGAATGCACAGGGGGAGATAGTATTACCCCATTTTGAATTATCAAAGGATATCCTGTATAGGGTGAATAAAAGACACAAAGAGGGGAGGTCAGCAGACAGATATTGGTTCCCAAGGCGTTTGTTAAATCTGTGTTCACTCTGGCCCATACTGTCCCTTGGGGTGGTCACCTTGGCAGGGATAAAACATTGGACCATATTTCGTCCTGATTCTATTGGCCAGGGAAGCATAGTGATATTGCTAAGTTATGTGCAGCCTGTCCGGAGTGCCAGCTAACTAGTCCAAAGGGACAAAAACCAGCCCTTTTGGTTCCTCTACCCTTGGTGTCAGTTCCCTTTGAGAGGATTGGGGTAGACTTGGTAGGACCTCTAGAACCTTCTGCGAAAGGACACAGGTTTATTCTTGTAATAGTTGACTATGCAACAAGATATCCTGAGGCATTCCCCCTGAGAACAGCAACGGTGATGCAAGTAGCTAACAAGTTGTTGGAGCTGTTCTCACGGGTTGGTCTTCCCCAAGTTATGTTGACAGACCAAGGTACAAATTTTATGGCTAAACTGATGCAGGATGTCTTTAAATTACTAGAGGTCAAGTCTGTTCGGACATCGGTCTACCATCCACAGACTGGCGGATTGGTGGAAAGATTTAACCTAACTCTAAAAGGGATGCTGAGGAAATTTGTAGATTCAGAGAAGAAAGCCTGGGATGAATTTCTCCTTTTTCTGCTATTTGCAGTGCGGGAAGCTCCCCAGGCCTCCACGGGATTCTCTCCATTTGAACTGCTGTATGGCCGCCAACCCCGTGGTATCCTAGACCTCCTAAAGGAGTCCTGGGAGGAACAGCGGTCCCCTTCTAAAAATACCCTGCAATATGTATTGGACCTTAGGAAGCGCCTAGATGTGGTCGGACATTTTGCTAGTGAGAATCTTAGATCAGCCCAGGACAGTCAGGAGAGACATTACAATAAAAATGCTCGTATGAGAGTGTTTTACCCAGGAGATCAGGTGATGTTGTTGTTACCCAGTTGTGAGAGCAAACTCCTAGCCAAATGGCAGGGCCCATTCGAAGTACTCCACCGCACGGGTGATGTGGATTACGAGATCGCTCAACCAGGGTCCAGGAAGGGTAAACAAATTTACCATGTGAACTTGCTGAAACCCTGGAAGATGCAGCGGTCTCTATTCATCATATGGAGGAGGAGATGGACTTGGGTCCTCAGCCCCCACGGGAGAACATCGTGGGTGACGATAAAATCCCAATGGGTAGACAGTTGTCCTCTGAACAAAAAGGGGACTTGTTAGAAATAATTACACAAGTCCATGATGTTTTTTCTGATTTGCCAGGGCAAACTAATTTAATTTCACATGTGATCGAGACAGCACCTGGGGTAAAAGTATGTTCCCGTCCTTATAGGTTGCCTGAAAATCATAGGGCCCTGGTAGAGAAGGAGGTACAAGAAATGTTACACTTAGGAGTGATTGAGGAATCATGCAGTGAGTGGTATAGTCCACTAGTTATGGTCCCTAAACCCGATGGGAAGGTAAGATTTTGTGTGGACCTCCGAAAGGTCAATGCAGTATCCAAGTTTGACGCATATCCGATGCCAAGGGTGGACGAGTTAATTGATGCCCTTGGTAACGCGGAATATATATATCCATGCTGGACTTAACAAAAGGATACTGGCAAATACTTTTGGAGGAAAAGTCCAAGTGCAAAACAGCCTTTACCACTCCCATGGGTTTATACCAGTTTGTGACAATGCCATTTGGACTGCATGGAGCCCCTGCCACATTTCAGAGACTCATGGATAAAGTGCTGAGACCACATAGGGCTTATGCCGCAGCCTACCTAGATGACATTGTCATTTATAGTAAACACTGGCGGGCCCATCTAAATAGGCTGAAAGCGGTCCTCAAATCTTTAAGAGAGGCAGGGCTCACAGCCAATTCTAAGAAATGTGCCTTAGGTAAGGCGGAAACCAAATACTTAGGGTATGCAGTGGGAGGTGGAAAAGTAAGGCCACTAGCCGACAAGGTAGTTGCCCTGAAAGAAGTTCCGACCCCCCAAACAAAAATGCAGCTACACTCTCTGCTGGGTTTAGCAGGGTACTATCGGCGTTTCATCCCCAACTACTCGGAAGTTGCAGCCCCATTAACAGACCTCACAAAAAAGTGTGCCCCTACACAAGTGGTATGGTCAAGGGAGTGTCAGAGAGCCTTTGAGGACATAAAAAGGTGTCTATTAGAGGGTCCCGTCCTTAGAAGCCCAGACTTCAACAGGCCTTTTGTAGTACAAACTGATGCATCAGAGATAGGGCTAGGGCAGTGTTGTCACAACAGTTTGAGGGAGTGGAACATCCGATCCTTTTTCTGAGTAGGAAATTGTTCCAGAGGGGAAAAAACTACTCAGTGATTGAGAAGGAGTGCCTCGCAGTAAAGTGGGCAATCGAGGCTTTGAGGCATTATCTGGCAGGAGTCCTTTTTAAAAGGGAGCAGTTCTGGATTTTATATATATTCAACCATCGGAAAATTCAGTTACCAATGATTCTATCATCACATTGCCCATTTTAGAACTAAGCGAAATAGACCTTAAAGATATAAAAAGAAATGAGAGATAAACACCATATTTTGTAACTAAATGTAATAGTTCTCACAGGAAGATCAAACATATTTTGAATAAATACTGGTACATTTTGCAGATGGATCCCATCTTGGCAAAAACACTACCTAAAAGACCACCGATTGTGTTCACGAAATCCAACAATTTGAAAACTATCTTGGCCCCAAGTCTCCTTAAAGGTAGTGATCCCATCAAAAAGAAAGATCTTAGGGAGTTGTTGGGTATAAAATGTAACCACAAATGCAATAGGTGTAAAATCTGTCCAAGAATGCTAACACAAGATCACTTCAAATCTAAAGTGACAGATTTTAGATATGAAATCAAGAACTACATCGATTGCTTAACCACATATGTTATTTATATCTTGCAATGTGGATGTGGATTACAATATGTGGGCCGTACTAAACGTCAGCTTAAAATACGAGTGATGGAGCACCTCAGGAATATTGTTAATATCCCAAAATTATTGGCCTCAAACAAACCACTAACACACTTGTTGTCACATTTCAAGGATGTTCATCAATGTAGTATTATAGGGGTTAAATATATGGGCATCGAACATGTAACAACAAATGTACGGGGTGGTAACATAGATCTACAGATTGCAAAAAGGGAGCAGTTCTGGATTTTCACCCTCCAAACTAAATATCCGGGGGGTTTAAATGACTATGTGGAGCTAACCCCCTTTTTGAGGTGATCACACTTATACTGTATTTTGAAACAATCAATGGTCTAATATAAGGTTCTGTTTCTCTTTGACATTTTATTTGATATTTTATCTGTTTTCCTTTTATTCTCGTTCCATCCTTTTTTCCCAACACCACGGGCCCCCGCCCCCCGTGCCCCTAAACTCCCCCCTCCCCCCTCCCTTCTCCCTTTCCTTCCCCCCCCTCTCCCCCCCGTTTTCCCCCCTTCCACTCCTCATGTTTTATATGTTTTATATGTTATTAATATGTTTTATATGTTATTAATATGGTTTATTTATAGAATGTGTATGCACTTTGTAATTTATGCTGTTATTATATTATGTATGTTTTATTACACTTTACTATATGGGACACCTGTTTATTGCTACCCTTTAAGGCTTATCTGTTTACCTCTCCATATATATATTGATTATCTATAAGTATATTATGTCTCTCTAGTGTATCTTAGCATTGAGGACATATAAAAGAGGGGAGTATTTTTAATTTAGCCCGCCCCTACTAACAAACAAGCCTGATTGGCCATGCAGTCATTGAGTTTCAACCAATGACGTACAGCATTAGACCTATAAAGGACCCCTAAACAGGTGCCCCAGATACTGCCTGAAGAAGTTTACTTTGGTAGACAAAACGCGTCGCGACTATTGTGGCTGGTGGTTCTATCAACAACTACCAGTACACATTCAAGTGTATCGTTTGTGTCCGTTTCCGATCGTTCCTACGTGAATAAAAACGGACAGGCATCCTAAGGACACCAACAGAGGGCTCCGGTTCCTGCGCATGCGCGCCATACTTCCCACCACGCTGACACACGTGGATGATAGGAGGCACAACGGAGACAGCCCCAGCGCGCGGGACTGATCTCCCAGGACTGAGATTGCCCTTGCATATCCTATGTGATGCCCTACTACTGTAGTCAACGTTAGAATCGGGGATTATTAAAGATTTTATACATGTAAGTTATTACTATTTTTAATTTGTGGTAATATATATTACATCTCTCATCTTGGTGCGCTTTTGTGTTTTTTCTCTTTTGCTGACATTTGGTATCGCAGTCGGAGTCTTCCGGTGGAATCCAATTTTGGAGGTGGGGGAGACACCTCAAAACACGAGAGCAGCAAAAGAACAGAGAGGAATCAACATTCCAAGTTTAAAGAGCCAGAGCGCGGACTGAACTTTTCATCACTGGTAATCTGTGTGACCCACTTGTTGAGTCACCCAGTAACATCTTTCTTTTTCCCATCCAGTTTACGCAGCAACTATTAGTCTCTTTAGTTAATTCCCCAAATCATATTTTTTGGTTTATTGGGGTTTTTTAACTTGTGCATATTTTGTCATTGTTTTGTTATTGTATTGTTTTTAATATGTTTCGTCCGCCTTTTTTACCCCTTCCCCCTCCCATTGTTCCTTCTCCTCTTCCTCTTCCTCCTCCACTCTCTCTGTCTTCCCCACCCCTATCACCATCCTTATACGGACGCATTATGGCTGAATCTAACACCAGCGAATTTTTGGATTGTCTTAAAAATAGGTTTAACAAACCAGAGCTGTTTAGCAAAATATTCTCAGACACACCAATAGAAGAGGTGGCAGCACCATGTTTGCCCTCTCTAATGAATGAATTACATAAACTTTTAGAAAAAGAAACCAAATCATGGCTAGAAATGGCCACATTAGAGGAGTATATAAGGGTGGGTCGTATACCAAGGGGACTTAGAGTCCTCAAACCTTCCACATATAATACAGACAGTCCGGAGTTTGTCAAGGAATGGGAAAGGATCCAAGATCATTGCTCATTGGAGCTAATGCGATTGTTAATCCTAGAGAGGAAAAAAGAAATAATTGAAATAGACGGTAAAATAACAAAAGTTAAAAATGAAATCTTGGAGATTCCCTGTCTTGACAAACTACCACAACTGACAAAAGACATGAATGTTAAACTAAGGAGATCGGAAAATCAGATTTTGATCAATAAAAATAAAAAATTCCTTAGAGATAAGAGGGATTACGCTCTTAATATCCAGGGATGTTTGGACACAATGAAGGAAACAACGACAGATGGGGACCCTGTCATACATGACACCAATCAATCTAATGCTACAGCCCCAAACCAAATTAAAGGATCCTTACAAACCCAACATAATAATCCCAAAACTAATATTACTATCCCAAGGACACCAAGGGATCCTAACTTTCATGCGAGACCCAGCCATGAGAAACATACTAGACTGCCATCTAAATACCAGAGGAATGACACTATAGATCACTCTGGACGGGTCAATTATACACATAGACCACAGCAATTGAACCCCCATTATGCTAAACAAAATAGGAGATATAGTAATAAACCACATACTCCGCATAATAGGAGAGACACTAGTGCCCCTAAAAAACATGCCAACATTAGGGAAAAACATGAACATATAACTCATGCCATCCCGTTGCAAAATAAATATGAGGTATTGAAGGACCAGAAAGAGGAAATGGAGAATGAGGATTTTTTAAACAGGTTGGAGAAAATGAGAAAATCAATATCCACTTGGGACTCCAACCATCCGCCTCCACTGGGAGCCCCCCAAAAAACTACAAGGAAAAGACAGGATTCAGGAGAGGACATAGGGGAATTAGAACAAGGGGCAGAGAAACAACACTCCCCTCTCAAACTTACCCAGATGACCCAACATTGAAATCAAAGGGTATCTTTAATTTATCTAATTTCCGTATAGATCATACATTAATGAATGTTTTAGGTAAAGGACTCTCATTTGCCCCTACACGTAGAGTTAACAATTTCGATCTTTACATAGATCTGCAAAAATGTAACCGCAAATTAACTCTTAGTAGGCATTTTATTTCAGATCAAAGGGGTTACCCACTTACCCCTAATATCATTAATCCAATTGTAAATACACTGTCCACAAGTGAACAGACCCAACTAGTGGACATGATGTCACTAATGGATGAGGGCACTACCAACATTAAGGATGATATATCTATACAACATTCATTATTCAAACCTAATTCTGTTTTTCATCCATATCACTCTAGGGGATACCACATTGATATATTCAACAAATTGGTTGAAAGGGAATTTCAAACTCTGGGACAATCGAAAAAATTACAAATGAATAAGAACTCAAACCTAACTGCACAGGAAAGACATACATTAAAAACATTACAACTAAATCCAAATATAGTTATACGTGAAGCAGATAAGGGTGGAGGTATCGTACTTCAAGACAGAGTAGATTATTGCAAAGAAGCTGTCAGATTATTGTCTGATCCGTTGTCCTACTGTAAATTACCCAAAGACCCCACAGCTGTATTCAAACTAGAACTTAATGCTCATTTGGAATCCGCTTTTAAATCAAGCGTTCTTACCAAACAAGAGTTTGAATTTTTATGCTGCACGGCTCCCACCATCCCTATTATGTATCATTTGCCCAAGATTCACAAATCACTTACTAATCCACCTGGGTGACCTATTATTTCAGGCATTAACTCTCTTACTGTCAACCTTTCTTCTTATGTAGATTCTTTTCTTCAACCTTTAGTACCATTATTACCATCACATTTACTTGACACCACTTCTCTCCTCACTATACTTGCAGATTTCACTTGGAAATCTTCTTATCATCTAGCCACTCTTGATGTCCAATCACTTTACACTTCTATTCCGCACAAAGGGGGTTTAGATGCTATTGATCACTTTTTGGCACTACACGGCACTTTACCTTTTCTCCAACGTAGATTTATTCATAATTCAATTGAATTTATTTTGAAACACAACTATTTTCATTTTGAACACGAGTTTTATTTACAACTGTGTGGCACTGCTATGGGGACACGTTTTGCACCATCTTTCGCAAATTTATACATGGGATGGTGGGAATCGTCTTATATATGGGGCATTGATGTATCTGCGCCACAGTTGATCATGTGGCGCAGATACATCGATGATGTGATTGTTATTTGGGACGGTGATGACACTTCGTTTGATAGCTTCGTTGCGAGGTTGAATGATAACCAGTTCAATCTCATTTTTACCAGTGAACTAAGTCAAACTAATATCATTTTCTTGGACTTGGAAATTTATATTAATAATAACGAGCTGTATACCAGAACACATTTTAAAAACACTAATGTGAACTCCTTTCTACATCCAGAGAGCGGACATGAAAGGAGGTGCATTAACAATATCCCATACAGCCAGTTTTTGCGCATTAGGCGCAACTGTGCTGATATAGAAACGTTCAAGGTACAATCACAAATACTCTTTGAACGTTTTTCTCAAAAGGGCTATGATATTACTATCATTGACAGAGCCTATAAAAGAGCACTGAACATTAATAGGAAAAAATTGATTCAATCAAAAAACAGCAAGTGTAACGGTAAACAAAAACATGTTTTCAATGGGAATACATATATCCAACCATCGGAAAATTCAGTTACCAATGATTCTATCATCACATTGCCCATTTTAGAACTAAGCGAAATAGACCTTAAAGATATAAAAAGAAATGAGAGACAAACACCATATTTTGTAACTAAATGTAATAGTTCTCACAGGAAGATAAAACATATTTTGAATAAATACTGGTACATTTTGCAGATGGATCCCATCTTGGCAAAAACACTACCTAAAAGACCACCGATTGTGTTCACGAAATCCAACAATTTGAAAACTATCTTGGCCCCAAGTCTCCTTAAAGGTAGTGATCCCATCAAAAAGAAAGATCTTAGGGAGTTGTTGGGTATAAAAGGTAACCACAAATGCAATAGGTGTAAAATCTGTCCAAGAATGCTAACACAAGATCACTTCAAATCTAAAGTGACAGATTTTAGATATGAAATCAAGAACTACATCGATTGCTTAACCACATATGTTATTTATATCTTGCAATGTGGATGTGGATTACAATATGTGGGCCGTACTAAACGTCAGCTTAAAATACGAGTGATGGAGCACCTCAGGAATATTGTTAATATCCCAAAATTATTGGCCTCAAACAAACCACTAACACACTTGTTGTCACATTTCAAGGATGTTCATCAATGTAGTATTATAGGGGTTAAATATATGGGCATCGAACATGTAACAACAAATGTACGGGGTGGTAACATAGATCTACAGATTGCAAAAAGGGAGCAGTTCTGGATTTTCACCCTCCAAACTAAATATCCGGGGGGCTTAAATGACTATGTGGAGCTAACCCCCTTTTTAAGGTGATCACACTTATACTGTATTTTGAAACAATCAATGGTCTAATATAAGGTTCTGTTTCTCTTTGACATTTTATTTGATATTTTATCTGTTTTCCTTTTATTCTCGTTCCATCCCTTTTTTCCCCCCACCACTGGCCCCCACCCCCCGCGCCCCTAAACCCCCCTCCCCCCTCCCTTCTCCCTTTCCTCCCCCCTCCCTTTCCCCCCCATCCCCCCTCCCTTCTCCCTTTCCTCCCCCCCCTCTCCCCCCCCTTTTTCCCCCTTCCACTCCTCATGTTTTATATGTTTTATATGTTATTAATATGGTTTATTTATAGAATGATGTATGCACTTTGTTATTTATGCTGTTATTATATTATGTATGTTTTATTACACTTGACTATATGGGACACCTGTTTTTTGCTACCCTTTAAGGCTTATCTGTTTACCTCTCCATATATGTATTGATTATCTATAAGTATATTATGTCTCTCTAGTGTATCTTAGCATTGAGGACATATACAAGAGGGGAGTATTTTTAATTTAGCCCGCCCCTACTAACAAACAAGCCTGATTGGCCGTGCAGTCATTGAGTTTCAACCAATGACGTACAGCATTAGACCTATAAAGGACCCCTAAACAGGTGCCCCAGATATTGCCTGAAGAAGTTTACTTTGGTAGACAAAACGCGTCGCGACTATTGTGGCTGGTGGTTCTATCAGCAACTACCAGTACACATTCAAGTGTATCGTTTGTGTCCATTTCCGATCGTTCCTACGTGATTAAAAACGGACAGGCATCCTAAGGACACCAACAGAGGGCTCCGGTTCCTGCGCATGCACGCCATACTTCCCACCACGCTGACACACGTGGATGATAGGAGGCACAACGGAGACAGCCCCAGCGCGCGGGACTGATCTCCCAGGACTGAGATTGCCCTTGCATATCCTATGTGATGCCCTACTACTGTAGTCAACATTAGAATCGGGGATTATTAAAGATTTTATACATGTAAGTTATTACTATTTTTAATTTGTGGTAATATATATTACATCTCTCATCTTGGTGCGCTTTTGTGTTTTTTCTCTTTTGCAGGAGTCCATTTTACTCTGGTGACGGACCATGCTCCATTGAAGTGGTTAAATAGTTTGAAGGATTCCAATGCTAGATTGACCAGGTGGTATATGGCCCTCCAACCCTTCTCATTTGAGATTCAGCACAGGCCTCTAAAAGAAAATGCAAATGCTGACTTCTTTTCTAGAGAAGGGGTGGATGGTTGGGCTTCAGCCGTGCGTGGCCTCAGCCACACACTAACAGGGGAGGAATGTGACAGGGTGAATGAACGTCACCAGCCACATATCTGGCAAACCTATGTTTAGGCTTGCAGTGCAGCAGTGACGAGGTTAAGTTTCAGTTGAGAAGGGCTGTTTAATTAGTCTGACCCCAGCTGCATAATCAAGGTGTTTTAAAACCCCCAGGCTGTACACACATTCAAGCTAGCTGGTCAGGAGACAGGACTGAAATACTGAAGAGATTACTGCTATAAGGTCTGTTTTTCAAAGTACATGTGTGATGAACTGTCTGTGTCCTGCATGCTGAAGAGAAGCTGCCTTGTTTTCGATGCTGAAGAGAAGCTATTTTGTTTTTGTATGCTGAAGAAAAGCTATTTTGTTTTGTGTGCTGTATGTTTTTAAGGCACAATAAAGAAGCCTTATCAAGAGAACCCGTGTGTGTGGTTGCATGTACCCTGCAACATGCCGCTATTTTGTAACTTGAGAAATAACACTTTAGGTAGAAGCAATTACCATTTTGGTTTAAACACTTAGGTGCATGATATGGTATTTTTCATTCACAGAGGTTGTCATAAATACAGTAGTGCACTGTTTTGTAATCACCTATTTCTGAAACAGTAAGCATAATAGATGCCAATAGATTAAAGTATTCCATTTATTGATTCCGACATATATTTAATTATTTACAAATGTCAAAGTGAGGAAAGACATAGGGAATTTTATTTATAAAGCACAGATTATAAGGGATACAAAATTGAGAATACAAAGGGGTCTCATGCTGATTTAGTTTTACCCACCTTGACCCAAATGTATTCCAAGGGAAAATTATTTTGTCTTTATACGATTTAAAATCAAATAATACATTCAAATTTCATTTTTTTAAATATTAGTAATATGACACCATTTTAACCATTATCAAAAGTTATGTTTTATTACTCCCATAGGGATATTGAGTGCAGTTTTTGGGAAACAATTTGTATCTGTTGTTGCAACTCTGTTCAATGTTCTTCTCTGCACCTATCCTAGCATTAAAAGGGCTAAGCTTTGTTTTTTTAACTTACATTTCGAAATATTTTGGAATAAAAGCAACTTTGCTCTATTGAGACAGAGAATCATCAGTAATGGACACAATCAGAGTTCAGTTCGCAACCCTTGTTACAGACTTTCAATAAATACAAAGGTAGATAAAATGTCGCTCAGTAAATCTAAAGTGGATTTAAGTGCTCTGACAACACTAAAACTGTTTATTGCAGTTGGAGAGAGGTAAGATCAATATTAACTAGCATTGAAGCTACAAATACTTGCGTATTGGAGACCTGGCAGTTTTTGGGTGCTACAATAGCCAACAATATTTACTACTGCTTTTTTGTTTACATAATCTGAAAAAGAATCCACCTTGTTCAAGGAAGCTAATAAAAATGTACAAAGTCATTATTGTGAAATAGATTGTTGCTATTTCTCTTGGGTGACCAAGGGGGTCGTCTCAATTTTTTTGCATTGCAAATAAATTTGCAGATTTCTTAGGAGTTCCAGTATATGAAAATAGTGCAACTTAGCTCCAAAGGATCCCTAAATGGTTTGTACTATGACTAGATAAATATACAATCACAATTAGATGCAGGCCCACTTGGGACGTGTGCGGGGCCTCAGCTCTTACCTTCTCCACGGCATGCCCTCTTCCCAGCATCTCACTCTGTATAGTTCAGTCATCATGGCATCAAATAGTGTCGCGTTGCCATGACAACGGGTCATCAATTGACATTGCGGCACCATGAGGCTTTATGTTGTCATGGCAACGTGGTGCCACATGGCTTCTTTTTGTCATGGCAATGGGATGATACTTGGCATTGCGATATCACGTGACGTCCCGTTGTCATGGCAATGTGACGCAATTGGTCATCGTGGAGCCATGATGACGGGACCATGCAAGAGGAGATGTCAGGAGATGCCGCCGGAGAAGGCAAGTGTTACAGAGGCCCACGCTCTCCCCCCAGCAATCAGTTTAATTGTCAAGGGGGCGAGCGCGGGGCTTCTGTAATTGCGGGGCTTGATGCAGTGGCAGGTTGGTGTAAAGACATTTGAGAATTTCTATTATACTGTGTATGAGGTAAATAAAGTGCAAAAAATTATTATATATACATACACATATGCATATACATACAGTATATGTGAAACCTGGACTATGAATGCACAGATAATTCAGAAACTTCAGACAACACAAAGTAGTATTGAGAGATGTATGCTGGGTATTCCCTGAAGAGACAATAAAAAGAATGAATGGGTTTGTAAGAGATGTGTTCAGGGGTATGCAAATGGAGACCGTTTAGGGTGAAATTAACATATGGCTTTATTGAGCCTCTCTCTTTAAACAGCACAGCAAACAAACATATACACAACAACAAACACCTATCCCTTGTAAGGGCAAACTTACTTCCCCAGTTCCTTTCTGCAGGGCTGGAGAGATAATCCCATTACCAGCCTATCGCCCACAAATCTCAAGCGGTACCTTAAAGCAGGTGGCCCTTCATGTCAGTCTCTGGCAGGTTCTTGGGTCCCCTGTGTCCAGGAATATAGGTCTCTTGGTGTCTTGATCGCAGCACAGCCTTTGTGCTCAAGACAGTATCTGTGTGCAGGCTTCTCTGCTCTCCTGTGTGTAGCAAAGAGCACACAATAATGCTGTATGCTCCAGAATCTCATCTCCTTCTGTCAGCACAGTTTTAACTGTGCTAAGGAAATCTCTCTTGGTCTGTTTCAGCAGGAGTTTTAAACCTGTCCTATTTAGGCAGGTGGAGTCTGGCCAATTGCATAGCTAACTTAACCAGCTCCCTGCTGGATTTAGAGGTAGTTTCTTCAACAGGGATAAGTCCCTGTTACATCCCTCCCCTGTTTGTGGGAAGCTCGGGCTTACATGGCCGAAACCCATCCTTCCACTCTCACTCAAGATATCTCTGCAGCTCGAATGAGAGTGGATGGAGTACGAGAACTCTCAGTCCCGCTGGGATTGGAGCCCTTTCTCCAGGTCAGTAATGTCTCCTCAAGAAGGTGCTTGAGCTTAGTACTCTTCAGTCTTCAGTCGCTCAAGAAGGACTTTTCCAAGTTTAAAGAGCCAGAGCGCGGACTGAACTTTTCATCACTGGTAATCTGTGTGACCCACTTGTTGAGTCACCCAGTAACATCTTTCTTTTTCCCATCCAGTTTACGCAGCAACTATTAGTCTCTTTAGTTAATTCCCCAAATCATATTTTTTGGTTTATTGGGGTTTTTTAACTTGTGCATATTTTGTCATTGTTTTGTTATTGTATTGTTTTTAATATGTTTCGTCCGCCTTTTTTACCCCTTCCCCCTCCCATTGTTCCTTCTTCTTTTTCCTTTTTTCCTTCTCCTCTTCCTCTTCCTCCTCCACTCTCTCTGTCTTCCCCACCCCTATCACCATCCTTATACGGACGCATTATGGCTGAATCTAACACCAGCCAATTTTTGGATTGTCTTAAAAATAGGTTTAACAAACCAGAGCTGTTTAGCAAAATATTCTCAGACACACCAATAGAAGAGGTGGCAGCACCATGTTTGCCCTCTCTAATGAATGAATTACATAAACTTTTAGAAAAAGAAACCAAATCATGGCTAGAAATGGCCACATTAGAGGAGTATATAAGGGTGGGTCGTATACCAAGGGGACTTAGAGTCCTCAAACCTTCCACATATAATACAGACAGTCCGGAGTTTGTCAAGGAATGGGAAAGGATCCAAGATCATTGCTCATTGGAGCTAATGCGATTGTTAATCCTAGAGAGGAAAAAAGAAATAATTGAAATAGACGGTAAAATAACAAAAGTTAAAAATGAAATCTTGGAGATTCCCTGTCTTGACAAACTACCACAACTGACAAAAGACATGAATGTTAAACTAAGGAGATCGGAAAATCAGATTTTGATCAATAAAAATAAAAAATTCCTTAGAGATAAGAGGGATTACGCTCTTAATATCCAGGGATGTTTGGACACAATGAAGGAAACAACGACAGATGGGGACCCTGTCATACATGACACCAATCAATCTAATGCTACAGCCCCAAACCAAATTAAAGGATCCTTACAAACCCAACATAATAATCCCAAAACTAATATTACTATCCCAAGGACACCAAGGGATCCTAACTTTCATGCGAGACCCAGCCATGAGAAACATACTAGACTGCCATCTAAATACCAGAGGAATGACACTATAGATCACTCTGGACGGGTCAATTATACACATAGACCACAGCAATTGAACCCCCATTATGCTAAACAAAATAGGAGATATAGTAATAAACCACATACTCCGCATAATAGGAGAGACACTAGTGCCCCTAAAAAACATGCCAACATTAGGGAAAAACATGAACATATAACTCATGCCATCCCGTTGCAAAATAAATATGAGGTATTGAAGGACCAGAAAGAGGAAATGGAGAATGAGGATTTTTTAAACAGGTTGGAGAAAATGAGAAAATCAATATCCACTTGGGACTCCAACCATCCGCCTCCACTGGGAGCCCCCCAAAAAACTACAAGGAAAAGACAGGATTCAGGAGAGGACATAGGGGAATTAGAACAAGGGGCAGAGAAACAACACTCCCCTCTCAAACTTACCCAGATGACCCAACATTGAAATCAAAGGGTATCTTTAATTTATCTAATTTCCGTATAGATCATACATTAATGAATGTTTTAGGTAAAGGACTCTCATTTGCCCCTACACGTAGAGTTAACAATTTCGATCTTTACATAGATCTGCAAAAATGTAACCGCAAATTAACTCTTAGTAGGCATTTTATTTCAGATCAAAGGGGTTACCCACTTACCCCTAATATCATTAATCCAATTGTAAATACACTGTCCACAAGTGAACAGACCCAACTAGTGGACATGATGTCACTAATGGATGAGGGCACTACCAACATTAAGGATGATATATCTATACAACATTCATTATTCAAACCTAATTCTGTTTTTCATCCATATCACTCTAGGGGATACCACATTGATATATTCAACAAATTGGTTGAAAGGGAATTTCAAACTCTGGGACAATCGAAAAAATTACAAATGAATAAGAACTCAAACCTAACTGCACAGGAAAGACATACATTAAAAACATTACAACTAAATCCAAATATAGTTATACGTGAAGCAGATAAGGGTGGAGGTATCGTACTTCAAGACAGAGTAGATTATTGCAAAGAAGCTGTCAGATTATTGTCTGATCCGTTGTCCTACTGTAAATTACCCAAAGACCCCACAGCTGTATTCAAACTAGAACTTAATGCTCATTTGGAATCCGCTTTTAAATCAAGCGTTCTTACCAAACAAGAGTTTGAATTTTTATGCTGCACGGCTCCCACCATCCCTATTATGTATCATTTGCCCAAGATTCACAAATCACTTACTAATCCACCTGGGTGACCTATTATTTCAGGCATTAACTCTCTTACTGTCAACCTTTCTTCTTATGTAGATTCTTTTCTTCAACCTTTAGTACCATTATTACCATCACATTTACTTGACACCACTTCTCTCCTCACTATACTTGCAGATTTCACTTGGAAATCTTCTTATCATCTAGCCACTCTTGATGTCCAATCACTTTACACTTCTATTCCGCACAAAGGGGGTTTAGATGCTATTGATCACTTTTTGGCACTACACGGCACTTTACCTTTTCTCCAACGTAGATTTATTCATAATTCAATTGAATTTATTTTGAAACACAACTATTTTCATTTTGAACACGAGTTTTATTTACAACTGTGTGGCACTGCTATGGGGACACGTTTTGCACCATCTTTCGCAAATTTATACATGGGATGGTGGGAATCGTCTTATATATGGGGCATTGATGTATCTGCGCCACAGTTGATCATGTGGCGCAGATACATCGATGATGTGATTGTTATTTGGGACGGTGATGACACTTCGTTTGATAGCTTCGTTGCGAGGTTGAATGATAACCAGTTCAATCTCATTTTTACCAGTGAACTAAGTCAAACTAATATCATTTTCTTGGACTTGGAAATTTATATTAATAATAAGGAGCTGTATACCAGAACACATTTTAAAAACACTAATGTGAACTCCTTTCTACATCCAGAGAGCGGACATGAAAGGAGGTGCATTAACAATATCCCATACAGCCAGTTTTTGCGCATTAGGCGCAACTGTGCTGATATAGAAACGTTCAAGGTACAATCACAAATACTCTTTGAACGTTTTTCTCAAAAGGGCTATGATATTACTATCATTGACAGAGCCTATAAAAGAGCACTGAACATTAATAGGAAAAAATTGATTCAATCAAAAAACAGCAAGTGTAACGGTAAACAAAAACATGTTTTCAATGGGAATACATATATCCAACCATCGGAAAATTCAGTTACCAATGATTCTATCATCACATTGCCCATTTTAGAACTAAGCGAAATAGACCTTAAAGATATAAAAAGAAATGAGAGACAAACACCATATTTTGTAACTAAATGTAATAGTTCTCACAGGAAGATCAAACATATTTTGAATAAATACTGGTACATTTTGCAGATGGATCCCATCTTGGCAAAAACACTACCTAAAAGACCACCGATTGTGTTCACGAAATCCAACAATTTGAAAACTATCTTGGCCCCAAGTCTCCTTAAAGGTAGTGATCCCATCAAAAAGAAAGATCTTAGGGAGTTGTTGGGTATAAAAGGTAACCACAAATGCAATAGGTGTAAAATCTGTCCAAGAATGCTAACACAAGATCACTTCAAATCTAAAGTGACAGATTTTAGATATGAAATCAAGAACTACATCGATTGCTTAACCACATATGTTATTTATATCTTGCAATGTGGATGTGGATTACAATATGTGGGCCGTACTAAACGTCAGCTTAAAATACGAGTGATGGAGCACCTCAGGAATATTGTTAATATCCCAAAATTATTGGCCTCAAACAAACCACTAACACACTTGTTGTCACATTTCAAGGATGTTCATCAATGTAGTATTATAGGGGTTAAATATATGGGCATCGAACATGTAACAACAAATGTACGGGGTGGTAACATAGATCTACAGATTGCAAAAAGGGAGCAGTTCTGGATTTTCACCCTCCAAACTAAATATCTGGGGGGTTTAAATGACTATGTGGAGCTAACCCCCTTTTTGAGGTGATCACACTTATACTGTATTTTGAAACAATCAATGGTCTAATATAAGGTTCTGTTTCTCTTTGACATTTTATTTGATATTTTATCTGTTTTCCTTTTATTCTCGTTCCATCCCTTTTTTCCCCCCACCACTGGCCCCCGCCCCCCGCGCCCCTAAACCCCCCCTCCCCCTCCCTTCTCCCTTTCCTCCCCCCTCCCTTTCCCCCCCATCCCCCCTCCCTTCTCCCTTTCCTCCCCCCCCTCTCCCCCCCTTTTTCCCCCTTCCACTCCTCATGTTTTATATGTTTTATATGTTATTAATATGTTTTATATGTTATTAATATGGTTTATTTATAGAATGATGTATGCACTTTGTTATTTATGCTGTTATTATATTATGTATGTTTTATTACACTTGACTATATGGGACACCTGTTTTTTGCTACCCTTTAAGGCTTATCTGTTTACCTCTCCATATATGTATTGATTATCTATAAGTATATTATGTCTCTCTAGTGTATCTTAGCATTGAGGACATATACAAGAGGGGAGTATTTTTAATTTAGCCCACCCCTACTAACAAACAAGCCTGATTGGCCGTGCAGTCATTGAGTTTCAACCAATGACGTACAGCATTAGACCTATAAAGGACCCCTAAACAGGTGCCCCAGATATTGCCTGAAGAAGTTTACTTTGGTAGACAAAACGCGTCGCGACTATTGTGGCTGGTGGTTCTATCAGCAACTACCAGTACACATTCAAGTGTATCGTTTGTGTCCATTTCCGATCGTTCCTACGTGATTAAAAACGGACAGGCATCCTAAGGACACCAACAGAGGGCTCCGGTTCCTGCGCATGCGCGCCATACTTCCCACCACGCTGACACACGTGGATGATAGGAGGCACAACGGAGACAGCCCCAGCGCGCGGGACTGATCTCCCAGGACTGAGATTGCCCTTGCATATCCTATGTGATGCCCTACTACTGTAGTCAACATTAGAATCGGGGATTATTAAAGATTTTATACATGTAAGTTATTACTATTTTTAATTTGTGGTAATATATATTACATCTCTCATCTTGGTGCGCTTTTGTGTTTTTTCTCTTTTGCAGGAGTCCATTTTACTCTGGTGACGGACCATGCTCCATTGAAGTGGTTAAATAGTTTGAAGGATTCCAATGCTAGATTGACCAGGTGGTATTGGCCCTCCAACCCTTCTCATTTGAGATTCAGCACAGGCCTCTAAAAGAAAATGCAAATGCTGACTTCTTTTCTAGAGAAGGGGTGGATGGTTGGGCTTCAGCCGTGCGTGGCCTCAGCCACACACTAACAGGGGAGGAATGTGACAGGGTGAATGAACGTCACCAGCCACATATCTGGCAAACCTATGTTTAGGCTTGCAGTGCAGCAGTGACGAGGTTAAGTTTCAGTTGAGAAGGGCTGTTTAATTAGTCTGACCCCAGCTGCATAATCAAGGTGTTTTAAAACCCCCAGGCTGTACACACATTCAAGCTAGCTGGTCAGGAGACAGGACTGAAATACTGAAGAGATTACTGCTATAAGGTCTGTTTATCAAAGTACATGTGTGATGAACTGTCTGTGTCCTGCATGCTGAAGAGTAGCTGCCTTGTTTTCGATGCTGAAGAGAAGCTATTTTGTTTTTGTATGCTGAAGAAAAGCTATTTTGTTTTGTGTGCTGTATGTTTTTAAGGCACAATAAAGAAGCCTTATCAAGAGAACCCGTGTGTGTGGTTGCATGTACCCTGCAACATGCCGCTATTTTGTAACTTGAGAAATAACACTTTAGGTAGAAGCAATTACCATTTTGGTTTAAACACTTAGGTGCATGATATGGTATTTTTCATTCACAGAGGTTGTCATAAATACAGTAGTGCACTGTTTTGTAATCACCTATTTCTGAAACAGTAAGCATAATAGATGCCAATAGATTAAAGTATTCCATTTATTGATTCCGACATATATTTAATTATTTACAAATGTCAAAGTGAGGAAAGACATAGGGAATTTTATTTATAAAGCACAGATTATAAGGGATACAAAATTGAGAATACAAAGGGGTCTCATGCTGATTTAGTTTTACCCACCTTGACCCAAATGTATTCCAAGGGAAAATTATTTTGTCTTTATACGATTTAAAATCAAATAATACATTCAAATTTCATTTTTTTAAATATTAGTAATATGACACCATTTTAACCATTATCAAAAGTTATGTTTTATTACTCCCATAGGGATATTGAGTGCAGTTTTTGGGAAACAATTTGTATCTGTTGTTGCAACTCTGTTCAATGTTCTTCTCTGCACCTATCCTAGCATTAAAAGGGCTAAGCTTTGTTTTTTTAACTTACATTTCGAAATATTTTGGAATAAAAGCAACTTTGCTCTATTGAGACAGAGAATCATCAGTAATGGACACAATCAGAGTTCAGTTCGCAACCCTTGTTACAGACTTTCAATAAATACAAAGGTAGATAAAATGTCGCTCAGTAAATCTAAAGTGGATTTAAGTGCTCTGACAACACTAAAACTGTTTATTGCAGTTGGAGAGAGGTAAGATCAATATTAACTAGCATTGAAGCTACAAATACTTGCGTATTGGAGACCTGGCAGTTTTTGGGTGCTACAATAGCCAACAATATTTACTACTGCTTTTTTGTTTACATAATCTGAAAAAGAATCCACCTTGTTCAAGGAAGCTAATAAAAATGTACAAAGTCATTATTGTGAAATAGATTGTTGCTATTTCTCTTGGGTGACCAAGGGGGTCGTCTCAATTTTTTTGCATTGCAAATAAATTTGCAGATTTCTTAGGAGTTCCAGTATATGAAAATAGTGCAACTTAGCTCCAAAGGATCCCTAAATGGTTTGTACTATGACTAGATAAATATACAATCACAATTAGATGCAGGCCCACTTGGGACGTGTGCGGGGCCTCAGCTCTTACCTTCTCCACGGCATGCCCTCTTCCCGGCATCTCACTCTGTATAGTTCAGTCATCATGGCATCAAATAGTGTCGCGTTGCCATGACAACGGGTCATCAATTGACATTGCGGCACCATGAGGCTTTATGTTGTCATGGCAACGTGGTGCCACATGGCTTCTTTTTGTCATGGCAATGGGATGATACTTGGCATTGCGATATCACGTGACGTCCCGTTGTCATGGCAATGTGACGCAATTGGTCATCGTGGAGCCATGATGACGGGACCATGCAAGAGGAGATGTCAGGAGATGCCGCCGGAGAAGGCAAGTGTTACAGAGGCCCACGCTCTCCCCCCAGCAATCAGTTTAATTGTCAAGGGGGCGAGCGCGGGGCTTCTGTAACTGCGGGGCTTGATGCAGTGGCAGGTTGGTGTAAAGACATTTGAGAATTTCTATTATACTGTGTATGAGGTAAATAAAGTGCAAAAAATTATTATATATACATACACATATGCATATACATACAGTATATGTGAAACCTGGACTATGAATGCACAGATAATTCAGAAACTTCAGACAACACAAAGTAGTATTGAGAGATGTATGCTGGGTATTCCCTGAAGAGACAATAAAAAGAATGAATGGGTTTGTAAGAGATGTGTTCAGGGGTATTCAAATGGAGACCGTTTAGGGTGAAATTAACATATGGCTTTATTGAGCCTCTCCCTTTAAACAGCACAGCAAACAAACATATACAAAACAACAAACACCTATCCCTTGTAAGGGCAAACTTACTTCCCCAGTTCCTTTCTGCAGGGCTGGAGAGATAATCCCATTACCAGCCTATCGCCCACAAATCTCAAGCGGTACCTTAAAGCAGGTGGCCCTTCATGTCAGTCTCTGGCAGGTTCTTGGGTCCCCTGTGTCCAGGAATATAGGTCTCTTGGTGTCTTGATCGCAGCACAGCCTTTGTGCTCAAGACAGTATCTGTGTGCAGGCTTCTCTGCTCTCCTGTGTGTAGCAAAGAGCACACAATAATGCTGTATGCTCCAGAATCTCATCTCCTTCTGTCAGCACAGTTTTAACTGTGCTAAGGAAATCTCTCTTGGTCTGTTTCAGCAGGAGTTTTAAACCTGTCCTATTTAGGCAGGTGGAGTCTGGCCAATTGCATAGCTAACTTAACCAGCTCCCTGCTGGATTTAGAGGTAGTTTCTTCAACAGGGATAAGTCCCTGTTACATCCCTCCCCTGTTTGTGGGAAGCTCGGGCTTACATGGCCGAAACCCATCCTTCCACTCTCACTCAAGATATCTCTGCAGCTCGAATGAGAGTGGATGGAGTACGAGAACTCTCAGTCCCGCTGGGATTGGAGCCCTTTCTCCAGGTCAGTAATGTCTCCTCAAGAAGGTGCTTGAGCTTAGTACTCTTCAGTCGCTCAAGAAGGACTTTTCTCAAGCACAGTCTTTCTTCTTCAGAATGCTTGGTCAGGCATTTTCCCTTGCATTGGGTGATATTTTCTTCCCTGACTTTAGGGTGACCACCTGCATCGGGTTCCATATATATATACTCATGGGTGGTTCAAGGTGGGCAGAGTTTTTACCCTTTTGATTGACCCCCATGGTCTCTTTTGTTCGTAGTCAACTAATGTTGTAGCTGTAGTGGTGTGAACACTGAAGCAGTTCTGCCTCAATCTAGCCAAAGATTTAATCTTTCGAGCAGCTATTTCCATTGTGAGGACTCAGTCTTGGGCCATGGGGCCACAGTAGCATGACTGTTTTGGTATTGTGCTTCTCAGTCGTAAATCGGTTCTTCTTTCCTGAATTGTGTGGAAAGCCGATCGTAGTACTGAGATGGCATTGCGGGTGCGCTTATAGCAACGCACAGATTGCTTAGTTGTGATGTAGAACCTATATCTGGATTGAATCACACCATCAGCTTCCTTCATTTTTTTGTATCATCTTTGCTGCAGACACTTCCTAACATTGGACTGTAGTAAAATTACACATTGCTTCAAATGTCCGTAGTTCTCTCTTTGTCATCTCATTCTCTATATGGATTGGAGCAGACAGGCTGCTTTATTTTGGTGATTTAGCTGATGAGTTTTCATTCTTCTGTAGTCAGCCTGAATATTAAGCGCTGCAAAACGTTTGCGCAGATACCTTCCTCTTTACAACATCGTTTGGACAAGAGCTTTGCAGTATATCTGAATGACTGCTGCTTTTCTCCCTTTTCAACAAGTTTAGCTCTTGCTTCAGTTTCTGGGCCTTCTCGTGCTCCCTCTCATACTGAGTCATCTGGTCTCTAAGCTTGGCCTCCAGCGATGCTCTGGTAAAGCTCAGGGTAGCCTTTATTTCCTCATGCTACTCTGCGGGGACACACTGGGTAATCAAACGTTCCTGCAGCACTTCTTTAGCAGCCGGCAGATTTTCTTCCTGCAGAGTTCTCTTCTTCTCCTTGGCATTCTGTAGGTGCGTACGCAGACCTTGCAGTTGGTTCTGCAGTATGTGCTCTGCTTGTGTGCGTTGCTCCAATGCTTCTAACTTCTCATCTTTCAATAGTTTCTTTATTTTTCTAGCTCATGTAGCTTTTCATTCTTTTCATTGCCGTGTTTAGTCAAAATCAGAATTTTCTTCTTTCAGCCTTGTAGTTTCTCTTTTTACAATCTCTATAATATTCAGGATCTCCTTGTAGCCCTCCTTCCATTTACACACTTCTAAGTTGAGACTCCCAGTCTCCTGGCATGAGACTTCAATCTCTAGGTTAGGGGTGTGAAGCTCCTTCTGAGAGACTTTAAGATCCATACTAAAACTGTACACAGTTTTTTGAGAGATGTCCAGCTCCTCAGCGAGACTGAAGTTCCTTTTTAGAGACTTCCAGTTCTGTGCGGCAACTACGGATCTCTTGGTGTGAGGCATCCAGTGCTATGCGGAGAGTATGAAACTCATTCTGCGATATGTTCACCTCCGTCCGGATACTGTTGACCTCCTGGTGTTAGGCATTCAGTTCTATGCGGAGAGTATGAACTTCATTCTGAGAGACTTCTAACTCTCTATTGCAATTGCGAACCTCTTGCTGAGAGACTCTCATTTCTTTCAGTGCCTCCTCATATTTCTGTTTCAGGTTAGCAATGATTTTGTCAGCCTTGCTTTGCTTTTTGACCATGGCAGTAATAGTAGCATTTGCAGTATCTAGATCCATCCTAAGATCCTTCAATTCGGTCCTTGCCTCAGGGTAAATTGCGCAAACAGTCTTCTGTAGCTCAGTATTATTTTCTCTCCAGTTTCAATTGTTCACGGAGCATATCACCGTCATGCATGGCAGTTTGCAGGGCATCTTCAGGGCTGGTCAAGGGATCGTTATTCTGGATCCAGGGTCATGTCTAGGGTATAAATGAACCCAGCTAGCGGTGGAGGCGGCAGCAGTGGCCACGGCTGTCTGCTCTTGCTCTTCTATGTGCGCTCTCTCTTCCCTTATTGCTGCCTCTCTCCAACCATATTGAGCCCTGGCACGTGCGGCCTCTGCGGTGCCTCGCGCCTTGGTAGCGCTTGCGCTTGCGCTGGACGCGTTAGATTGTGCTGATCTTGCTGACCTTGATGAATGCCTGGATGTGCTGGAGCGCTGTGATGCGGTCTCCAGCAAAAGGTCTTTTCTCTTACTCTCGGCTTCCATGACAGAGGTTCGCACGCGGCTGTCACGTATCAAGTCAATATAATGCTGTAAGTCCCTTTCTTGGAGGCTTTTGCCAGTGTTAGCCCATGCCAAGTAAGTGACGTATGCCTCTGACAGCTCAAGCTGTTACATAATTGCCAGCGCCGGCGACATTGCGTATTCCGAGTGTGGTTGTTTCCCAGGCCTTCTCTAATTTAGCACTTCAATGTCAGTTTTGTACTTTTCGCGCGCCTTTTGTGTCAGTGTGACTATCCGTTTAGGCCTTGCGTCGGCCTGCACCTTTTGCATTTGTGCGGCGTTCTCTGTGTCTGAGTGGTCACTCTCCTGCGTGATATCTGGTGAGGATCTGAGTTCTGCCATGCTGTAGGTGTGTGTAGGCCTTTAGCCAATGCGTGTGGCATGCGGTCTGTTACCTGCGTCAGCGATGGATGACTGTCTCAGATAGTGTCGGTAGGTGTCCTGCAGTGGTAAGCATAGGGGTAGCTGTACTTACAGGTGTCCGGTGGCTCTGGCCCGTGTCCTGGCGGTGTCCTGGCGGTGTCCGGTGGCATGGCCCTTGGTGGCGCAGGCCGTGGGGACGTGCGCAGGGTTAGGTGAGATGGTAATCCCTCACTGTGAAGCTGTGCAGAGGGTGGACTCAAAGACAGAAAAGTGCAATCAAAGTTCTGTGTATGGAGCACTGTTTGACTGCAGTGCTGGAGCCTTGAGTGTTGGCTGCAGGCTGTGTGCAGTGTAAGCTGCTTGCTTGAACTGCTACAGAAGTGGTGTAAACTGCTTGCTTGTACTGCTACAGAAGTGGTGTAAACTGCTTGCTTGTACTGCTGCAGGCTGTGTGCAGTGTAAACTGCTTGCTGTTTGTAAGGCTTTTGCTGTAGAAAGTCTGTGCTCTTTGGTATAACGCCTGCTGCTCTGTCTGGGGTGCAGAGTCTATTCTGTATAGCATAAGGGTTGTGAGTAGCAGTTCCTGTGTGTATCCCCAAGACACACGGTCTTCTTTTCACTATTCTGGATCCAGGGTCATGTCTAGGGTATGAATGAACCCAGCTAGCTTCAACTCAGCCCTCTTTCCAAAGCACAACAAGTCCTGTATATTTTCTTCACTTTATTTAGGAAAGCAGCAATAAAAACAGGCACTTCCATAAGATGTTTGTGTTGAAAAGGTGTATCTCTGTGGATGCTTTGTAGTTAAGGGCAGGTGAAAAGAATTGGCCTTGCCATAGGGCTGTAACATAAATGTATTCACTCTGCCAATGTTAGGAAGTAAAGACAGTGGGTACTGCTTGTGACACAGGGATAGGGGTCAGGCCAAACTAACTGTCAGCAGGGACAGGGGGGAATGGGAAAGCCATTGGAGGACTGGAGATGTTGCCAGGGCAACCAGGGGTGTGACAGACTGGAAGGAAACAAGGCAACATAATGTATCCATTCCATCTGCACTGGGAGTGAAACTGCAAGGAAAGTAACATCCAAATACAGCTAGCAGGCAGAACTGCCAAGGATAGGGGAGGAGTGAAACAGAGAAGGCAGAAATGGGTATTTCTGTTCCATGACAATCGTCACTCATTGGTTCCGGCTCCACTTCCCTGGTATGGTTGGTTGAGGGTTCCTCACTGTTAGCACCAGAAAGACACTTCTTTGGGTTACACAACTTCTGCATTGGGCCCTCTCGATATTCTGTTATCAGCGTGACGAATCCTCCATTTTCTCTAGGCTGCAGGGCCTCTCGCCCCCTTTTTTCTCTGCGAGATCTGCATATGTTTCTGTTCCTTCCATGGTAAGTGAAGAACTGCTTTTCTTTTTCCGCCTCTTTGTTTTGGACGACTCCCAACCTGGATACTGGGATATCCTTCTTTATGTGCAACTTCAGCAGTTTCCCTGTATCCGGCATGCATTCCTTACAGTTGCATTAGGTGGCGTAAATCTTCATCGATCTGCTGCTCCCGCTCTTGCTCCTGCCGATCACACTTATCATAGAGACCGGACTTTTCGGTGCCTACCGAGTTCAGGCACCTCCACCTTCCATGGGGTGTTTTGTGGGTGTGACTTGGTCTGGGTTCCCCATAAGAGATATCTTCATCCTTATCTGTATCCTCATAGGACCTTAAGGGCCACTCTTCCGTGGGGTAGAGTTCATTACAGGAACACCACATCTGTCCTCCATTTTGGTGCTATCAGGTGTATTTTTCTTCCTGATCTCGGGATGCGCAATTGTAGCTATTTTCACTGTATTCGCTAGAACCCCAGCTGGTAGTTCTACAGGTGAGCAGACTTTGCTTGCATTGAAACAAAAAAGAAAACAGCGCACAACGCTCATAGTGAAGTAAATCAAGGATAAAAATGTATTAAATATCCAAGGATAGGTAATTTGCGTACATCAGGGAAATAGTAAAACAGCATTACATGGGACAAGTTACCCATATACCAAACCAACATGAAGATCTGGACAATCACGGATCATCAGTCATCAGGCTCCACAGGTAAGGACAATCACAGGTCACCACAGTGATGAAGCTGGTCCACTGGTGGGGTGCGGTGAGGGCAGCAATCAAGTCCCAAATATCAAAGTCCCCCAGAGTCAAGTCTCAGTCCATCTCGACCACGGCAAACTGACTCCACGTGTAGCTCTGGGGCTTCCGTCGGCGCTCGAGTGAACGAGGAACTGAAGTCTGCCCCTGGACCAACGAGAATCGAGTATGGACTGGACTTCGAATTCTTGTTGTCCTTGAATGACGACTGGATTAGGTCTCTGAGGGCGGTCTGGAAAATGGGCATTTTGGATCAAGGGCTTGAGTAGAGACACGTGGAATACAGAGGGGATCTTCATGGTAGGAGGAAGTGCAAGTCGGTAAGCGACCGGGTTGATCCTTTCGAGGACCTTGAAAGGACCCTAGAATCTCGGGGCCAGTTTCTGGGAAGGAGTCTTGAGCTTGATATTCTTAGAAGATAGCCAAACTCTGTCTCCGGGTTTGAATTCTGGGCCCATTTGACGTTGCCGATCTGCTTGCGTCTTTTGTCTGTGAATGGAACCTTGCAAAGCTTTTAGGATCTTTTTCCAAGAATTTTGAAGACTGGAAATGTGAAAATCTGCTGCGGGAACACCAGAGGGGAGGGAGAAGAGGGGCTGACTGCTGGGATGGAATCCATAGCTAATGAAAAAAGGCGATTCTTGCGTGGACTCGTTTTTTAATGAGTTAATCGCAAACTCAGCCCAGGGTAATAGATCCACCCAATTGTCCTGAGATTCAGATACGAAGCATCTGAGATACTGTTCCAGAGTCTGATTCATTCTCTCCGTCTGACCGTTGGTTTGTGGGTGATAACACGAGGAAAATAGAAGGGAAATGCCAAGTCTCTTAGAAAAAGCTCGCCAAAACTTAGAAATGAATTGAGTACCTCTGTCTGAAACAATCAAAATAGGTACACCGTGTAATCTGAAAATTTCCTTAGAAAAAACGTCGGCCAAGGTAGCTGAATTGGGGAGACCCTTGAGGGGTATAAAGTGTGTATGCTTGGAAAACCTGTCTACTACCACAAGGATCGTATTCATCCCTTTAGAATTGGGAAGTTCCACAATAAAGTCCATGGAGCTATGTTTCCAAGGTTGTTCCGGAATAGGAAGAAGCATGAGGAGACCAGAAGGTTTGTGTCGGGCGGATTTGCTCTGGGCACAGACCGGACAAGCTCTGGTGAAATCGAAAATGTCCTTGTTCATTTTAGGCCACCAAAAGGTCCGTTTGATAAGATCTACTGTCCTCTTGAAGCCTGGATGACCAGCAGATCTAGAAGAATGTCCCCACAGAAGTATTTTGTGGCGAAAACGCGGGGCAGCGTACAACCGTCCTTCTGGCACCTTAAATCTCCTAGGAATATGAGCCTGGGCTTTATTGATTTCAGCAAGATATCAAAGTTATTGGCGGAAATAATACACTTAGTGGGAAGAATCATCTCCGAGGATTCATTAGATTCGTTCTCCATAGAGAACTGGCGAAACAGAGCGTCGGCCTTGAAATTCTTGGTGCCAGGGATATAAGAAATTGTGTAATTGAACCGAGAGAAGAACAAAGCCCAACGAGCTTGACGGGATCCCAAACGACGAGCCCCCTCAATGTGCAACAAGTTTTTGGGATCGGTGAGGATGGCTACTGGCTCCTTGGTACCCTCAAGGAGAAGTCTCCATTCTTGGAGGACCATTTTGATGGCTATAAGCTCACGGTTCCCAACATCATAATTTCTCTCAGCCGAAGAGAGAACTTCCTGGAAAAGAATCCAAAAGGATAGAATTTTTCCTGTGGGGAAGAGCTCTGAGAAAGCACTGCGCCGGCTCCCACATCAGAGGCGTCTACTTCTAAAGTAAAAGGAAGAGAAGTATCCGGATGCCTACAAGCACTCCTAAATCCTTCTCCATCAAGGATTCCCCCAATCTATCCCCATTTAATGTGCAAGTCGCTAGTTTATTCTTGCATCCTAAATGCATAACCTTACATTTATCTGTATTCAACCCATCTGCCATTTACCTGCCCACGTTTCCAGGTCCTTCTGGAGAGAAATTACATCCTGGTCCTTCTGGAGAGAAATTACATCCTGCTCTGGTTCTACTACCTTACACAATTTATTGTCATCAGCAAAGATGGGGAATTTGCTCTCGATGCCAACCTCAAAGTCATTAATAAAGAAGTTATTTGTATTAATTTAAATAGTGTACATAAGAATAAAACAATTTACATGCTCATTGACATTAAAATAGGATACTTCCAAGTTGCATGCCAAATAACACACTAAATAATAATAATTTTATTTCATATAACGCTTTTCTCCCAATGGGACTCGAAGCACTTAACAATTACAGTATAGTGCGCGATATGCAGCACATACTGTCCCGGCCAGCTTTATTTTAAAGCTTACCGGGATAAATGCGGGTCTTTTCTCCGATTTGAATGGAGTTTCCCGCGCGGCGGCCGCTTCAACAGATAAGCGCTAATGGCGCTTATCATTGAAAGCGCCCGCAGCGCGGGAAAACTAAAAAAAAGCCGCGCGCCGCCGCATTTTAAAAAAACCCGCGGAGAAAGCCGCATGAGACTAAAAGCAGCCGCCACTGTAGGAATTGTTACAGTCACAATCCCTGCAAACAGGGCGGCAGACAGATTTCCCGGTGCCGAGGAAGTCTGCCCCCCCCCACCCTCGGCGGTATTGCAAGCCCCCCTCCCCATTTCTCACCTCACGACCCCCTCTATTTCCTACCCTCTTCCCATGTATTTCTCGCCCCGCTGTCTCACTCCCTCTTCCTCACTCTCCCCCCTCCCACCTCACATGCATTTCTCTCCCCTGCATCTCATTCTTACTCCCTCTCTACTCTCACTTGCCCCACCTTCCGTCAATTACCCTACTCTCACTCAATCCCCCCCACAAAATACATACCAAAAAACTTCACCCCCAATACTTAATAAAAATACACCTACCCCTGTGACGGCAGGGGGTAACCAGGCTCTATAATAAAGGTCAAGCCCGTTTTGGTTGCCCCTGCTCCGTGTATAAGGGTCCAGAGAATTAGCTGTTGGACCCAGTAACATTGTATGATCACATTGTACTTGTAATAAAACCAGTTTTTGTGTTTTTCCTTTTCCGGGCGGGCATGCCATCAAGCAGGGATTGCTAGTGCATGAGTTTCAAGGAGGGTTTGCGGAGGAACCGTCGACAGAATGTGCCTACAGTAGGAGAGGGGGGGGGGGGGGGGTCCAGAGCTACCGGGTCTCCAATAAATGTACCTGAGAATCATGCCTGATTCTCAGATCTATATCCAGCAGAATGAAAGGACCTACTAACTGTCATGTTGGATGTAGCATTGGGCTTCTCTGTCGTCTGTTGGTCCAGGTCCCACCCATAGCACACCTACAATGATTTTTTTTATTAGGGCGCAACTTTAACTTAAATGGCTTTCAGTGTTGCGAGTCCTATTTCACACCTCACGAGCCCCCCCATTTTACACCTCAGGAGCCCCCTCTATTTCCCTCCTTTTCCCCATGTATTTCTCTCCCCTTCCTCTCCCTCTCACTCTCTCCCCTCATCAATTACCCCACTCTCTCTCAATCCCTGCCCCCCGCCTCACATGTATTTCTCTCCCCTACTCCCTCTTTTCCTCACTCCCTCTCCCCCTCTCCTTCCCCCTCTTTCCTTCCCCCTCTCTCCTCTCTCATCAATTACTGTAAGTGTCTACCGCATTGTAACATAAAATGCATATGCGTATGTGTGTTACCTACACGTAATGTCTACGCTCAAGACAAAATAAACATTGTTGTCTTCCTAACTTTCTATTCTGTTGTGTATTTGTTTTATTAAGGCAGTGCTATAAACATGGCAGAAGATGCATCAACTACTGCTACTAAACAATCAAGGCTAAGAAGCCTTAAATGCAATGACAATGAATGAGATATTTTAATAAATGGGTTAGTACATAATTTTGCCAAATGATTTAGAGAGCCGTGTTCTAAAACAAGCACAGCATAAAAGAATAGCATTTGGGAGTAGATTCTTTGGCATATAAATTCCTAAAGGCATGCTAGCAGGACTGCTGACATACTGAAAAAGTTGTGTAGACAGTAAACATAAGCTGAAGATAAAACTGTCTGACCATGCTGCAAAAGGAAAGAGGAGGAGGGGAGGCCCCCTCTTGTGATGCTAACCTGGAGCAGACTATGCTTTGATATAAGATATAAACATCTTCATTGCATGAGACAGTTCATAAAACTCAGGAATCCAAGTTGTCGAATAATAAACACTTTGCTTGCCACTAGCCTGTATAGGTATGTCTGATGTGGTAATCTGGGTCATGTGAAGGACCATGCTGCAGAAAGGAAGCGTACAAGAGGGAGACCACCGCCAGAATTACAAATATGATCTTATGAGAGGAGAATCCCCATCGCAGAAGATTGAGTTCCCAACTTTGATGGACACAGGAGAACTTTCTCAAGAACAGCCTGTGAAACTGTTATGCCGGAGTAGCCCGCAGACCAGACCTGTCCCTAGAACTGAGGTGGCTGGTATGAATACACACACCAACAGACCGAGGGAAGTGTCCAGGTTGTGGTTTTGGGTGGCGCCATCCCAGATGGGGCGTATTGCGTGAATACTTGCCGGTGCCGGATTTTCCAGAAGAATGGTCATTGCCGTTGCCGAGATCAGGGGTAGGAGAAGTACGGAAGGGTCGAGGTGAGAGCCGTGGTTCAAGAGAGCCAGAAGGTACGTAAACAGGAACAAGCCGAAGTCGAGAGCCAAAGGGGAAAGTCTGCCAAGCCGCGTCAAAACCGAGAGAATCAAAGAACAAGCACTGTGAATCACCCATACAGAACTATGACGAGCGAGGAAGCACAGGACAGAGAGGGTATATAAAGCTAGAAGAGCAAACCAGGAGAGGGGGCGTGCCTGGAGGATCCCGGGGAGCTTCAGCACATTGGCTGCTGTTCTTAGAGCCCAGGTGCCACTCAGCAAGAGCCAGATTGTAAGCGTGCAGTGTTTGGGGGCAGAGCCTGAGCGGGGATACGTTCAGGGGCTGTTGTGTGTGCGCTGTAAATCCGACGTGCGCATGAGGGGAAGCAACGTGGGGTGTGCGCGCGTGGGCGCAGAGCGGCGATTCTGCGCCGAAGGCTGTGGCGTAGAGAGTGGGGGAATTACCTCGTGGAGCGTCCTACCATGCCGAGGGGTAAGTGATGCAGCTGAAGGAGGCTTGCGTGGTAGTAGCGGGAGGGTCTGAGCAGTGGAAGGAGAGAGCCGTGAGCTCCGGCTGTGGTGCTGTGTGCTCACATTCCTAACAAAAACATTAGAACATTACTTCTGAAAAAATCAATATATTGTTAAAAAAAAAAAATTAAGATTATTTTTGAAATAATAGAAAATAATTTATGAACTAAAAAGTCTTTACACTATCAACTACACAGAAGTCACAGATACCCAGCAATTAACTTTAGATTTACACTGTTTAAAGAATAATTTCCACGCAATTTTCAGTTCTTATCTTCAACACTCATCCAAAACCAGGACAGGATCATTAATACACTATGAATCTGGAGTGAGTTGGCGGGTTTGCAATTGTACACATTACAGTAAATCAATGTTGGTGCGGAACATAGATCACATTAAGCATTATATATTATGCTAATTATAAAAGTTGACTATTAAAAAGTGTACTCAAGGTCACAACTTATACCATGAAACGTATAATTCAATTATTATGTTATATACCATATTGGATATTACCTTTCTACATTTTTCCTTTCCAAAACTGCTTCTATATAACAGAAATAAATATTTTTTACACCATTTAATGACTAATATTTTATTAACATTAATTATGGTTTAAACATTAGGAAATTATAATGTTTTCATATAGACACAAAGCATATATAATTAGTCAATATACAATTAATCATTGTATATAGTATTTATTTACCTTTCAATAAGACCATCTTGTCCGCTGACAAATAGACTTCTTTTTATACCCAAATAATTGCACATTTGCTAATAATTGGATCCTTGCCAGTGGGCCATATACCTTGAAGATACATTATAACTGCATTGTAAATGGCGTGTCATTTTATTTTATGTATCCCTGTGATTAGAAAGTATACTAACTAGGCTATACTTGAGTAGGGATGGATAGTTTCACTAGCAGTTAAGAGGTTAAATATAGAAATATCACCGTTGTCTTTATTTAATCTATACATTTTATTTTGGTCTATTGTCGTATTGTGTTTCTTTGTATTAAAGGGCTGTAAATCTTTATTATAGATGGGGATTTATTTGTCGTGTTTGAGGTGGTGGCAATGGGTAGTGTGCACTGAGGACGCAATTGAAATGGTTCAACCAAACTGGATCATGTCGACATGCACAGTGAACACTAGGGGGCAGACAAGCACAACCAACAGTGAATAGACTACGATTTAATACAACAAATGCAGTCTTGTTAAACTACCTTACAGCTTCTCAGAATATTGCAAGCCCTCCATAACTGAGCAAATGAATTTTTAGCTCTCTTTTTCCACACAACAAAAAAAACGTTGGCACTGTATTTTCAAAGGTTCAATTCCTATCAATAACATTTTGGTGAAAATACAGATAATTGAAAAATATGCATTGTTTCCGGTTTTCTTCAACTTCTCAATTATATATGGTAAATAAGCATGTACTGTGAATGGGCCATAAAATGCTTTACAATTTAGCTTTACTGAGTAAACATATGTGCTTTTTTCAGTAGATTATAAATCTACTCATGGTAACAAAAAAGAGGGGAGGTTCCCAGCACTCAACAAGCACGATATAGAAAAACATCAACAAGACATAATAGAATCAGTGATTATTTACTGTGGATAAGGTACATGGTATATAAACAAAGTGCAAATACACTTCACATAAAACAATGCTGACAATAGCTAATTAGGAACACTGAAAAGGCAGCATATCAAAACATAATATAATTATCAAAACATGTAAAGCACCTTGTATCCCCATGCGGTCTCCCAACCTGCTACTAATGAGGCCTGACACTACTTAGCTTCTGAGATCAGACAGGATAGGGCGCTTTCAGGGCAGTATGGCCTTAGGTTATTCTTTTTAGCGGATAGGCTTATGATTAAGCTTACAATAATTGAGAGCTAAAAATGAAAAAAGAGAACAAACGATGCACAGCAGCAACAAAAATGATGAAGGAGGGCTAAGTGTCAAATTCAAGTAAAAACGATGTTTATTGAGTTACCATAATAAAAGAGGCACAAACAGCAATCCTACAATGCGTTTCATGTCCACAAGACGCATTATCAAGGTCTTCTTGAGAAAACGCCATGTGGGTGTGGAACGCTTTGGAGGATTGCTGTTTCTGCCTCTTTTTTATTGCTAAGTCAATAAACATAATTTTTACTTGGACGCCACACACACGCCTTCATAAGTGTTGTTGCTGCTGTGCATCGTTTGTTCTCTTTTTCAATCTTGATCATTGATCATCTGTGTAGCCCTTGTGCCCCCCCCCCAACTGAGATTGGGGGTCTTCTTCTCTTGCTACTCCATATTTGCGGTGGTGCGTACCTGTGTGGCAACAAGAAGGCTGAGTGCTCCACGGTGTTGGGGGGAGAACAGGACAGGATTTACATGGTACCTTATGCGTGGTTGCAGCGCCTCCAGTCAGCATGGATCCTCTGGATGGAAGGATGGTCCATACTGACACCTTTCTAGATCCACAGACAGTGAATCACACTGATGATTTTACAATGGTGTTTATTGTATTTGCAGGTACAGATCTCACAGCATTGCATATCTTTCCTGTTAGGCATGGTGATGGTAATGGTACTCATCATGAGGCCTCCTAGTGAGACCCAGGGTAGATGGTACTCACTCCACAGAGGGAGGATAAAGAGACACCCACTTTTGTGAGCGTGCCAGTATTTATACCCTTTGGGTGTGACTGTAACTCTGTCTCATAACAAGACAGATCTGGATACTGATAGGCCATCACATCCAGTATGTGGCCCAATCAGTATCCACCCCTCAGGCAGACACTCTGGCTGTTGCTAGGCCCGCCCTTAGATACATCAATGTCTCTAAGACTGCAAAAGTACACAAGGTCTTTCTGAAGGAATTAACCCATCCACTGCCTGCACCTAACAGGACTTACACTGGTAGGGCCCAGGCAAAGAACTGGCGGCCGGAGGCTAAGCTACATCTGTTTCGGTCAGCACGCAGTTTCATACCCTCTAACCGGACATCCTTCCACAGCACACAAGCATGAGTACTCCTTTTCACTCCAAAAGGATTTTCACCAGCCCAGACGCCCAAGATTGGGGACTGATACTAGGAAGTGTGGTTGTCTCTGCCGACGGGCAATGCTTTCTGCCATTGCAGCTCCCAAATTAAATGCTGGGGGATCGAGTGAGGCCTCTGCAACCTCAAATTACAGAGATTCAGCCGGCATCTGGACATGTCTCCATGGCAAAGCGGCATCAAATGACTCCACAGGGTCATGTGGCGTGACATCACACGTGTGTTCCCATAGCAACACAGCATCAAATGACACAGTGGGTCACATGACATCACATGACCCCATGTGTCATTTGATGCTGCACTAAGCGAAGAGGGGGGGGTGACGCGAACACCGGGGGACACAGGAGCAAAAGTTTGTGCACCCCTGTTCTAGACCATTATATTGTTAACACAAACAATTATTGAATGTTAAACAAATATATATTCACTGAACTTCTCTGTGTAAGGAGCATGCTGCTAGTGAAAGGATTGGCCATACATAACTGAAAAAACAGAAAGTTAATCCCTGCACTTCTCCCATTGGGATAGCAATAAATGGGGAAATAAATATACATAGGGAAACTAAATCTGTTAGACAAAGGAGACTTTTGGTTACATCTTTTGATCAAATAATGACGAGGCTGCTAACCAACGTCAAGGTAAGTCTCAATAGCAGGTCCCTATGCTAAATGCATTCAAATGTTCTGTGACATATACATTGAATGGGGTTAATATACTCAGCATAAGCTTTTGTAACTTAGTGCAGTTAAAATCTGGTATATACAAGTGAAGCTAGGAGATAGGTAAAGTACAATGTGGGGGGAGGTGAGGGTTTATTTAATATGTTTGGGGGTGGTGGGGGAATATCTAATATGTATGGGGTTGGTGGGGGTATAGTTAATATGTATTGTGGTGGTAGGAGTATATTTAATATATATGGAGGTGGTGGGCGTAGATTGAATATATATGGGGGTGGTGGGAGTATATTTAATATATATGGGGGTGATGGGGGTATATTTGTATATGTATGGGGGTGGTGGGGGTATATTTGTATATGTATGGGGATGGTGGGGGTATATTTAATATGTATGGGGGTGGTGGGGGTATATTTAATATGTATGGGGGTAGTGGGGGTATATTTAATATGTATGGGGGTGGTAGGAGTATATTTAATATGTATGGGGTAGTAGGAGTATATTTAATATATATGGGGGTGGTGGGGGTATATTTTATATGTATGGGGGAGGTGGGGGTATATTTAATATGTATTGGGGTGTTAGGAGTATATTTAATATGTATGGGGGTGGTGGGGGTATATTTAATATGTATTGGGGCGGTAGGGGTATATTTTTTATGTATGGGGGTGGTGGGGGTATATTTTATATGTATGGGGGTGGTGGGGGTATATTTTATATGTATTGTGGAGGTGGGGGTATATTTAATATATATGGGGGTGGTCGGGATATATTTAATATATATGGGGTTGGTAGGAGTATATTTAATATATATGGGGGTGGTCGGGATATATTTAATATATATGGGGGTGGAAGGAGTATATTTAATATATGGGGGTGGTTGGGGTATATTTTATATGAGTTGGGCAGGTGGGGGATATTTTATATGAATTGGGGGGTGGGGGGATATTTTATATGTATTGGAGAGATGGGGGGATATTTTATATGTATTGGGCTAGTGGTGGGATATTTAATATATATGGAAGTGGTGGTGGTGGGGGATAATATATAAATATATACTTAGTTAAGTTATGGTGAGTAAAAAAAGTGACAAAAATCCTCCACAGCAAAGCATATAGCAAATGGAAATATAACTGTATGCTCATGTGCATGTGTTAGGCCTCGGTCCCGCTGCGCTCGGTGGCGCGTCAGCCGCTATGGGATACAAGAGAATGGTGATCCCTAGCGTTGACGCGTCACGTGGTGTGGCTGTGAGCCAATGGGGAGGGGAGGCTTCGGGAGGAGGAGAGGCTTCGGGGAGCGGGGAGGAGTGTGGAGAGAAAGCAGCGTGAGTGCCTGTCTGTGTGTGTATGTGTGTGTGTCTGAGTGCCTGTCTGTGTGTGTGCCTGAGTGCGTGAGTGCCTGCCTCTGTCTGTGTGTGTGTGTGTGTGTGTGCCTGTCTGTGTGTGTGTATGTGTGTGCCTGAGTGCGTGAGTGCCTGCCTCTGTCTGTGTGTGTGTGTGTGTGTTGCTTTACTTACCCGAGCCGTGGAGGGAGGGGGGGGAGAGTAGCGGGTCCCTCCGCTCAAGCCACGCCCCCCTCCCTGTCAAGCCTCCCACTCCCGCCCACCTCCCGCTCCCTACAGACCGCATATCGCGGTCTGTGTATGTCAGCGCCCCGCCTGTCTGCAGTGTGGGCGTGCTGACTCTGGGAGCGGGGCCTTAGCCTAAGGCAGGTCTGCAACCCCGCCTTTCACCATTATCACCCAGCAACACAGCACTTCCACTGCAGCAAGGGATTCTGGGAAATGCCATGCAAATGAGCACACAGTGCCACTTTTTGCTTCAATTTTTAACATGGTTCCAATAGGCTTAACCTTTGCAACTTTTACCATTGTGTCCAGTATTTTTGGACAAGCCATCTGGCAACCCTACCCACCAATGCCAAAAATGTAAAATCTCCATTCTAAGTCTAGCTAGGAGGGCTCGCTCTCCCCCCGCCGTGGCGCCCGGTACCCCGGCTCACTCTCCCCCGCCCGGAAGTGGAACCCTGGCTCCGCTCGCACGCTCTCCGCCCGCCCGGCACGGGCCACCTCCAATGACCACTTCGAGAAGAAGTGACGTCAGCAGTCACGAAACGCGCATAGGGTGGAGTTACAGCAGTGACGTCATCGGAGGTGGACCTGGCACTCCGAGTCGCGGCCACGAGGAGGAGGTTAACGCAAGATCCTACCTCCATATGCACCGCTCCATCGTCCTCTCACTCTAGCGGACGGCACATTGTATCCTGCTTATAGGGCCGGTCAGCATGTGAGTGTACTGCTATAAGCCCTTTATTGTTTCATTAAATTTTATATGGTATCATACCATTGGTTTCTCTATTCTATTCCGTTTTTATACATATAATCGCTACCGTGTGGAGAGGGTTAACACCATCTGGCAATCTATGGATATCCAGCCTGCACACCGGAGCAAAAGCGAAAGATACCTTTCAAGGCCCTACTATTTCTACTTCTAAGTAAGTAGCTAGCAGCGGTGTGGGTGCGAATGTTTTATCAGAGGTTACTGCGCAATGGTCGTTTTTGTGTTTGTATAATTGCAGATTCAGATCCACCATCAAAGAGACCCTGAGAGATCGGATTTCGAAACCCATCAATTACACCTTATTCAGAGAAATTGGGACTTCCACTTATATCAGGTTTTCATACCTGATATCGCGCCAAGGACTTTTTTCTTTTCTTTTTGTTTATTTTGTTTTTCTCTTTGTCACCATTTGTACTAGCCTTGTGGATAGACTTGGTGTTAATCCTTAGGCAGACACTCCCTCATTCCTTATCATATGTCTGTGGGATTCCTTTGCATCTGATATATTCTTGTATAGAAGTTATATTTAGTACACGTCACTATCATTCATTATTTTGTATTGTTTAGTTTAGGTCATTAATAGGTTGAGCGCTTAAGTATATGTTTAGTTTATTCTTATTTTTATCACAATTAGATATTCAGGGGATATTAACTATTCGTTAACAAATTGGTAATTTACATTTTTATTCATGTGAGTGATTGTGTAGGAATGGCCCCGTGCACTGCTTTGCCCGGGGGCCCCTAATGTTGTTAAGATGGCCCTGGTGTCAACCTAACTTCCCCCGCCCGCGCGCGCCCCAACCCAACTTCCCACACGCGCGCCTCCTGCCCCGGGCAACAGCCGCGGGATTAGCCCGCCAGTCTCGCCCGCCCACCTCTCGCGTGCCCCCTGAGGCCACCTCTCACGTGCCCCCTGAGCCCACCTCTCGCGTGCCCCTTGAGCCCACCTCTCGCATGCCCCTTGAGCCCACCTCTCGCGCCCCCCTTCCACCCCGGGCAGCGGCCGCGGGGATATCGGGAGCAGGGGGGGAAGCGACTGGGGGCAAGGAAGAAGGAAGCAGCACCAGCACCCACCCGGTCAAGGTAAGTCACCCACCCAGTCACCCACCAGTCACTGTCACCCACCCAGTCACTGTCACCCAGTCACTGTCATCCACCCACCCACCCAGTCACCTGCCCTACAGCCAGCCTCAGCCTACCAGCGCTCTACGTACGTCTGACCTCACTGCTGGTAGTTTCTTACTGGCTCCTCTCTGTATATAGTGCAATCAGCCCTGAGCCGATTGCTGAGCATAGTCAGTCTTTGGTTGTGCTTGCTACAAGCCACTTCGCAGTCTGTTCCTGTCTCCTTGTTATAGATCCTGCTCTGTATCCGGACTCCTGACTTCTGGCACCCTTAAACCCTGGCTCGCTTATCGGACTTCTATCTTCTCCTCTCCTCGACCCTGGCATTGGACTTCGACTACTCTGCGATCCGACACTCTCCTACCCTGACCCAGGCTATCCACAACTATTCTGCTTACTGGAGCCGCCCTCATGCTGTAGGGCGGTGGTTTACCTGTATCCCCACCTCGGCCTCGTGGTCCAGTCCGGTTTGTGGTGAGCACCTGTGACATTCCCGTGACACTGAGCGTGGCAAATGTATACAACAAGCAACTGTGTATTTTTGTCATATTGGATGTAGAATTGGGCTTCTCTGTTGCTTATTATAGTTCTAACCTAATATTTAAGTAGACCTGCTACAGCATATACAAATAACGTATAAAAGATTAAGATATATTTAAATGGCTATTTATATGCTCTCTTCAAATATAAGCTACTGTTGATGAATCTTGTTCCAGCTATCTACTCAAAGCTGTCATATATTAGAATGCATACAAATGTGTCTAATCATGTGTCAATTGGTTAATGTATTACATTGTTTCAAACTACACATACTAATATACCTAGATAAGAGAAAGGCAATTAGTCCCATTTATATAAAAGTGTATATGAAAATAAAGTATAGAAAATGTATTACACAAAAAATGACTTTCATAGATGCATACACTCTAGGTAATTACGTCACAATCATGAGGTAGGTGTCTTGAGTGAAGCCAATCAATGAACAATTGGCGCCAAAAAAACCAGACAGGAACAGGGTATATAAGTTTATTCACTTTGTCACAGACTTATGTAAATATTGCACCCGAGGAAGGGAGGTCCCTGAAACATTATGCGTTTGCAAACTGCAAATAAAACAGTTTATCATGTTAACAATGTCTGGTGCCATATATGATTAGAATAGTGCCGCAAGAAGATATCCAGCTCTTACTTTGTACAGCGAGAAAGTAAAAGAATGACTGGTGAGAGCAGCTTCACGTCACTGTCAGTGACCAGGAGCCAGCAACGTCTCTTATCCCCCTTTCTCTTTACAGCATTATATATGGCAATAGCATGTATTGAATGAACTAAAGTTTGATAAGTTTTCATATTTTTTAGTTCAATTGTTAGTTTCAATTGATAAAACATCATTAGTAGCATTAATACTTCGTTTTCCAGACATCAAACAGAATGCCTCACAGCAATCGCATTATTCAACTTCCAAGGAGTTGGGAGATTTTCGATATCTTGGGATTTGTTTTTGCTAGCAAATTCTCATGCAGTTTCGACAGCTCCAGGAAAAAGGTTGCAAACATTTTAGTCCCCTGAATATAGTTAGACCTATAGAAAACAGGAAGGAAGTGAGAATAGTGACAATGCTCATTGATTTTGCTGCAACTATTTAATCAAAACAGTATGGGACGGTTGATGAAAGTCTCCCAGCTGGAAAACTGGGGCAAAACTTAGGGGGGGGGGAAACTACACTGGGTTTGAAATTGGACCTTTTCTTTGTAAAACTGGAGGAAAAGACAGTCCAGATTTTCTAGCCAGGAGACTTTGGTATAATAACTGTATTGCGTTTCATTTTATGCTACAACTTGTTTAGAATATAAAATAAGGTACCATATGGATGCATTCTCCTTTACTGGCACTGGCGCAGAGTTTGAAGCAGGGGAAGCTGGTTCAATTCCCAGTGTCGGCTCCTTGTGACCTTGGGCAAGTCACTTTATCTCCCTGTGCCTCAGGCACAATAAACATAGATTGTTAGCTCCACGGGGCAGGGACTGTGTCTGCAAAAATGTCTGTGTAAAGCGCTACGTATAACTAGCCATGGAGAGGGAGAGGGAGAGGGAGAGGGAGAGGGAGAGGGAGAGGGAGGGAGAGGGAGAGGGAGGGAGAGGGAGGGAGAGGGAGGGAGAGGGAGGGAGAGGGAGAGAGAGGGAGAGAGAGGGAGAGAGAGGGAGAGAGAGGGAGAGAGAGGGAGGGAGAGGGGGAGGGAGAGGGAGAGAGAGGGGGAGGGGGAGGGAGAGAGAGGGGGAGGGGGAGGGAGAGAGAGGGGGAGGGGGAGGGAGAGAGAGAGAGGGAGGGGGAGAGAGAGGGAGAGGGGGAGGGGGAGGGAGAGAGAGAGGGGGAGGGAGAGAGAGAGAGGGAGGGGGAGAGAGAGAGGGAGAGGGAGGGGGAGAGAGAGAGGGAGAGAGAGATCCTGACTCTGGCTGAAGGAGTGTCAGTGGGGGTCCATCCTCTGAAGATCTATAGGGGATCCTCACTGGCTGGAGGCGCTGAGCACCATCAAGAGATATCAAGGTAATTTGTCCCTCCTGTTCCCTATCCTGGCTCTTCCCACACCACCGCGGAGCCCTCAGCCCTCCTGTTGCCAGCAGGTCACAGCACCAAAACCACCTGAAAGTAGCCGAGAGTAGTGTACCCCCAATCTCATTTAGGGGGGGGGCATGATAAAAGGGCTATATATATATATAGCAAGGGTCTGAAGATTACAGGTATAGAGGTAGTTAACCTAGACAAACCTAAGGGTGATAGTCAAACATCTACAGTACGTCGCAGCAAAACATTTTGGATACACAAAATGAAGACCTTGGTCCCTAAAGGTCTTAACATTGATATTGACCTTGCAGCATTTCTATAGGTTTCATACAGATTTTTAACCAATCCCTAAACTCTTTTAGAGGTAGTGCCCTATACAAATAGGGCACCCATTTTTTCAATTCACTATGTTTTTATTTGATTCTAGAGCTAGTCCTCCATCCCTCCATATCCACATTCATTTTTATTAATTTCCAATTATTTATATTAATATTTCAAGTATTTCTAGTATCGAATGCATGCATTACTGATTTTAACTTGGTTAAGTTATGGATTTTAGGATACAGTACTATATTTTATCTTGCTATAAGTTAAATTAGTTTAATTTATTTGTTTTTCTGAGAGTTATATGTGTAGCCCCCTGTAAACAGCTCAGGCTATACCTATCTTCCTTCTACTGTGATAAGTCCTGTTAAGATCAGGCGCCAGTAATCATCATGGGTTTTCCCCCTTCATAGCCCTAACCTGAGTGGTAGACGCAGGCCTGGACTCTGCTGCAGGCGTGAGCAAGAGGGGAGGCTCTGCTGACACCCTGAGGGGAGGGGCTAGCTCTATATTTAGCAGCCAACTCCGGTGAGTTTGGGGTTGTTCTTCTTCTGTGCTTTTGTGCTGTGTTCCTCTCTTTTGATGGTCCTTCGGAAGAGAGAGTAGCTTAGGAAGAGTTCGAGTGAACAGTGATATCGAGAGTCTAGAGTTGCTGAGTATTATGCCGTAAGCCACGAATCCTGCGGAACGTGCCGAGGAGTATCAGGAGGCTGCGGGCTCCCCGGCGCAGCGTGCCGGATGAGAGCGAGAGGAACTGAAATGATCAGCGTCTATAAGTAGAGCTGATAGAATCATAGACTGGTGGACCAATGCCCTCACCCCACTGCCAGGGGTGATGGGGGGGAGAATTCAAGACCCACCTCGAGGCTAACCTCGGAGGTGGGCCACGGGGTATTGAAGCCCTAGCTCAGACCATCCTGTCGGAAGAGTGACTTGGAGGGAAGGAGAGGAGGTGAGCGGTGTGTACCTCGTCCTGGCGATTGTGTTGCGGCTGCTGGAAGCCTTATCGTTGGGATATTGTTGCTCTGTCAAATAAAGAGACTGTTCTGCACCCGTAAAGACTGTGTGTGATTTGGAGAGTATAACCCTGGGACCTGAGGGGTTCTTCTATACCGGTCCTGTCCCATTACCCTTGGAGTATAGAAGATGGAGGCGCTGCACCACTAAGAGATCATGGAGGCTATCACCCCAGAAGCCCGGTCCTGGCTCCCCCACAACACCGCGGGAAGCTCAGGCCCTCCTGTTCCTCACAGGTACGCACCACACCGCATGTAATCAGCCCCATGTACCCTAGACACCACCGAAGAGTCTGGTGGGGGGGGGGGGAGGAAGCAGGGTTACATATGTTTGTTTGTCTTCCTTATCATGCTGTCCATACTTTTATTATAGGATATACAGTAATTTGTATTCGTTTAGGCGTAACTGTTTTGTGTCTATTATTGTTTATTTGTATCATTTGTATTTGTGTATTACTAAGTGTGTGTAACCAGCAGATAATGATTGTCTGGAGGGTCTGCTATTTTAAATGATCCAACACAGGTGTGGGCATATCACATTAAAGCTCCCCAACACCATATATATATATATATACTATAAGGGATCACACATCACTTTACCCCTGATGAAGCAGGTGAACAATCTGAATAACACTTTTATTGGCCAGCCGGAGCATCCATAGTCCCCAGTGACATCACCAGGACACTATCCGGAAGATCTGAGGCCGAGGGCTCGTGGAAAAGGGAGCCGAGGACGGGTGGAGGTGTACCGAGATTGGGACCCGGGACAGGGGATCTACATATGCTTACTTACATAGACACAATTGTGAGTGTCCATTTCAGAGTTTCTATTGTGTTTATTTATATGTTATAAAGACATTATAAAGACATACTTCACCATAGAAGGTTCTTTTCTGTGCCGCCACAAAATTTGTTGGAGGAGGTAGGAAGACCCTCTACCATATAGGAGAATCATTTAAGGACTTTCTCATACATAGATTCTTGCCAAGAACATTTAAAGCCTTTTTTTTCTTTCGTGTTTACTTGTGCCTTCCTTATCTGTATTTCTATTTCCAATTTCATATTTATTTTCATGCTTGCTGTGTCTTCTTGATTTATACACACACACACACACACACACACACACACACACACACACACACACACACACACACCTCCCATTGGAAACTCAAGTCCTGGGCCCTGGGAAACCTTCTGGCAGTCCTGGTCCTGCTACAACACAAAAGCGGGAGCAATAACGGTAGCTACATCTGCATGTGTTAAAGAGTAATGTGGAAGACCTGGTCTGTTAGCCCTTAGGTTTTGAGCACCTCTGATTTAATAGATCTTGAAAATCATGCGTTCAACAACCCACATTTGATTGACTGCATGCTGTTTGTTCTGTCAAATGTAAAAAAAAACAAAAAAAACCTTGCAAGATCTCAGGACCTCTAGTATCGCAAAGGAATTTGGATTCCTTTTCATTTTTGGGGGTTGGGGGGCATTGGGCCCCTGATTATTTTTTATGATTTTTGTGTTTATTTTTTCTTGTTGCCATAATGCATTTGATTATTTTGTATGGCTGTTGTATTTTTATGGGGTTTTTTTTTTTAAACCCATCAAGTTTTGAATTGATTATTATTTTTTATGAAATTTGGGCATTTTTTTTGTGGATTGCTTGCTGGTGGCTTCAGCCATGTAGAGGAGGACGACGACAGCCTTCATCCTAGCTGTGGTAAGTACTCAAAATGTTTTTATTTTTTGTCAAGTTGATTTCCATTGTTGCTATCTAGGCCCCATTGAGAATCTATGCAGCCACAGTGGCAATCAATAGATTTAATGGCTAATTTTTAAATAGGTTTTTTTTTTTTTAATGTATTTGTGTGTTTGTTTTAAATGCTTTTCAATGGCCACATTTGGCTAATAGAGCTATTGCCCATTATTGATTGGGGAATAGGGTTAGGTGATTGGGCCCCAGGGTGGTGTGAAATCTGCCTTTGGGGGTGGGTTGCGGGATGGGTTAACCCCTTGATTACCTAGCCACTAAAGTAGTAAAGGGGGTAAGTAATGTATTTTAATATTAATCTTTTTTTATTATAGCTTACCATTGATTGCCAACGTGGCTTTCTAAGCTCCCATTGAGAGGGCCTAGGTACCCACAATGACATTTAAAGGGTATAAGGGTGCAGTAAGTATACCAAGATGACCGACAGACCAGGTCACTATCTTGCCCCCTCTAAGATGGCTGCTGGCAGGAAGTCAGACACTCTCTGGCCCACAATTGCCAGCAGCTGCTCCTGGGCTTTAAATAGGAGGCAGTTGCTCCCTGTCTTTGCTTGTACAAAGTACCCTGTACCTGCCTTTGTTCATGTTGTTGCCTGTGTTTGGACTTCTGCTTGTTTCTGACTATCCTTGCCTGCCATCTGCTTTGCCCCCTGTACTGGAGCTGACTACCCCTGCATCCCTCCCTACCTCTGTATCACTCCCTACCTCTGCCCTGAGTTGGTTGCAGTCAACAACGTTACATTGGGTTTATGGTAACAAATTTTATTTTATTTTGAATGTAGTGATGTACAGGTAATTTGTGGAGTGCCCAAAAGTACTATTTAGCTAATAGGGCTATTAGTCTAGAGGGCAAGTAGGTTTGTTCGGGAGAGCTGGGTAGGGGAGTGAGTGATGGAAATAGTTGACCTGGGGAGGGTGGTTAGGCCTCCCAGGGGGGTGGGGGTACAAAGGGTTAACCCCTTGGTTACCTTAGCGGTTAGTAATGCTTCACTAGCCAATAAGGTTAATGTTATTACAGAAGCCTTTGATAGAAATAGTATTACAGTGATCGCGATGCGGTAATTCATGCATTAACGGTTGCGTTAATTCCCGCAACGTGATTTTGGCCCGAATATTGCACACAGTAAATTATTACCACAATATTGATGAATCCCAGCTTAAAATTGCAGTAATAAGATCCATAATTTTTTTGTAGTTTTCTTTTTACCAGGCGCAATAGTAATAGTAATGGGACTCAAGTAAATTCTCACCTGCTTAATTTCTCATTTTGTGAGTGTTCCCCAGCATCGGCTCCACCAATTGGGAGCATCATAACGCTCTTTTTTGTTAAAGTCTTGAACGTGCTGGCTATTGGGATTGTTGAACCGTCCCGAATCATGTCTGGTGTGACACCGAATACTGGAAACAAAATATGCTCATGAATAATCAGGTTCAGCTGTAAAAGGGTTAAAATATGAACTAAACTTCAGTAGCAGTCAGAGATTGTTAACGCTCATTGCAGTGAATGGCTGCTGGGATGTCATGTATATTACATCTCCCATTCTGATTATTCATAATGAACAAACAAGTGCTCATTTTTTCGCAGAGATTTGTGAAGGTGGCAAAACTGGCTGTTTTCTTTGTGACATTTGAGTTTGTAAATATCTACCGCATCCTGAAAGCCAGTTATTTACACACCGCCGCTGGATGTGTTTGCAAGCACAGGTGTGTTATGTTGCCACTAAAAATTCGTTCACGAAAATGAATGCATGTTAGTGCGGCGTTTAGTCAGTGGAGTTGAACTTTTATACATTCAGGCCAATATTTACTGAGCAGTGCTAAGCCTTAAGGTACCTTATACCCAATTCAAATGACTGCCATTTTTATAAGGAATTCCAGATGATAAAAATGTGTGTTTTACTCTAGTGTTATGTAATATGCTTAGAAATAACTAGTAACATTTTTGTTGAGGTCCACCAGACGGAATGTGCCGCTTTTTCATAACATTTTCTGCAACATTTGCAAAAATGCGCATTGCAATTTCTCTTAATTCCTCTTATTTTGTAAAATATTTTTGCCCTAACTGCTTACATCAGCGAGACTATAAATAGGGCACACACCATGGGGCAGAGCCACAAAGCTCTGTTATATCGGGGCAACTAACATCGCATTACCTAAATAGTTAACGGATATTAGCTTCCCTTACTTTACCGGAAATCCACAAAGCTAACTATATGCACAAACAAGATCTGTTGGGGTCTTCATATGCATATGGCTGAAGCGATGTTAGCCAGCTAATGTAAAGATAAGACACCCTGGCGCTATTTGCCAGTAACACTGGGTCGCATTAGTCACTTTCTAAGGTAGATTCCAGGTATATACAGTATTTGCAAGACAATATGGTACCTGCCTTCTCAATTTTTAAGACATCCTCACATCTCTCTAATTTTGACTCCAGCTGAATGTGTTTTCAGTGTGCATATAAAATAATGTCATATATAAACAAACCTTTAATGATTGCATTTCTAGCTGCTTCATATTGAAGATCATTAATGTTAGCGACCCAAGGCAGTGCTCCGATTGGCATTGACACTTTAAGTTTGTTCGGGCTGTTTCGTTTTGCAAACTCTTCTTCAAGATATTTCACCACCTACAAGGAAAGTGTGTATGATTAAAATATATCAAAGGTACATGGATTACCTTGCAAACTGGAATGTAGTTCAACTATGGAATGGAATTAACTTTTGAAGTGAAACTTCTTTAGTGGCACCTATTCTGATGGGGTAAAACTGGAGAGATGGAGACGAAATGTGAAACGGAAGTGACGTCCTGGAAAACCCTCCCACCCCCCCCCCCCCATACGCCTGATGCGGCCCGCCGTTACCCCCACACGTCCGCAGCAATGGGTATACCAAGATGGCTGGCGCAGAGCTTCCGGTACTACGGGTGTGGGTGTAGTAAGATGGCGGAAGCCCCGCAAGTCCTCCGGCTGTGAGAGGAGGAGCCGCTGCTCAGCCTCTCTCCTCCCTCTTCTCTACCTCCGCTTCCCCTTCCCTGTGCGCCGCCGGGGCCGGAGGAGGAGAGGAGCCACGGGATCATGGAGGGTAACTGGGACGATATCACTGCCGGCGCCGCTCCTAATAGCCGCCAATTCCCCCCACACACCCGCTGCGCTGTCAGCATATGCCAGTGACGTGCCCTGTCGGTGTTGCCTCGTCTCCCGGGGGGGGGAGAGGGAGGAAGAGAGAGTCAGGAGACTCAGACAGAGCCCCCGTGGGTCCGCAGCTCGGCCGGGGGTGGGGGAGTCAGGAGAGAGGGGGCAGGACACAGAAAGAGAGACACACATATACTGACAGACACACACATACACACCTTGACAGACACACACATACACACATTGACAGACACACACATAGACTGACACATACACACACACACTGACACACATACACACACACACTGACTGACACACACACACACACACACACACACTGACTGACACACATACATGCACACACTGACTGACACACATACGCACGCACACTGACTGACACACGCACGCACTGACACACATACACACACACACTGAGTGCCACTTACATACACACACTGACTGACACACACTGACTGACGCACAAACGCACGCACACTGACTGACACACACACCCCAGTGATGCGCCGAACACAGCCCAATAAACATTACCCCGCCAATCAAATTTACTCATGTTCTAAGCAGTAATAATATTATTGTTACTTTATATGTTGCTGACAACACACAAAGAAGTTTCACTTACTATGCGCGTGCACAGCACACACAGCTTTTTTATTTTTTAAATCAACTATCCTGAGAAGAGATGTGCAAATGTGAGTATTTTTTTCAGAGTTTGCTTTTTTACTGAGAAAAATAAAAATAAATTATATATATATATATATATATATATATATATATATATATATATATATATATATTCGGTACTAGCTGAGAGACCCAGCGTTGCCCGGGAGTAAAATTTCCCGCTCCCTCCTCTCTCTCCACTCCCCCTGTCTGTTTCTCCGCTCCCCGTTCCCCCCTCTCTCTCTTTGTGTGTCCCCCCCCTTGCGCAGCTCCGGTCCCCCTTACAGTGTTACACACACACACAGTGTCCCACCCACACACACACAGTGCCCCCCCACACACACAGTGTCCCGCCCCCACACACACAGTGTCCCGCCCCCACACACACAGGGTCCCCCCCACACACACAGGGTCCCCCACCCACACACACAGTGTCTGCCCCCCACACAGTGTCTCCCCCCCACACAGTGTCTCCCCCCCACACAGTGTCTCCCCCCCACACAGTGTCTTCCCCCCCACACAGTGTCTCCCCCCCACACAGTGTCTCCCCCACACACACACAAAGCCCCCTCCCCTCTTACAGGACCACAAAGCCCCCCCCCCCTCTATTCTTGTCTGAATAGTCAGTGAAACATTATGACGCTGATAAGTGAAGCTGGCCTTCATTACTTAGCAACGACTGTTGAGCAGAGCGCAGCACCACTGATTGAAGAGATTAGCTGCCATAGATAAACCTTTTATTTCTGCCCTGCTGCTTATCTTTCCACCCATAACAGGCTGTGATAAATATGACAAAAGGTACGGACCACAAAGCCCCCTCCCCTCTGACAGGACTCACAGCACCGCTCCTCCCTCCCGCGCTTCTCCTCTCTCTCCACTCCCCCTGTCTGTTTCTCCGCTCCCCGTTCCCCCCTCTCTCAGCTTTTTTATTTTTTTAAATCAACTATCCTGAGAAGAGATGTGCAAATGTGAGTACTTTTTTCAGAGTTTGCTTTTTTACTGAGAAAAATAAAAATAAATTATATATATATATATTCGGTACTAGCTGAGAGACCCAGCGTTGCCCGGGAGTAACATTTCCCGCTCCCTCCTCTCTCTCCATTCCCCCTGTCTGTTTCTCCGCTCCCCGTTCCCCCCTCTCTCTCTTTGTGCATCCCCCCCCTTGCGCATCTCTGGTTCCCCTTACAGTGTTCCACACACACACAGTGTCCCACCCCCACACACACAGTGTCCCACCCCCACAGACACAGTGTCCCACCCCCACACACACAGTGTCCCGCCCCCACACACATAGGGTCCCCCCCACACACACAGGGTCCCCCACCCACACACACAGTGTCTCCACCCCCACACAGTGTCTCCCCCCCACACAGTGTCTCCCCCCCACACACACACACACACACAAAGCCCCCTCCCCTCTTACAGGACCACAAAGCCCCCTCCCCTCTATTCTTGTCTGAATAGTCAGTGAAACATTATGACACTGATAAGTGAAGCTGGCCTTCATTACTTAGCAACGACTGTTGAGCAGAGCGCAGCACCACTGATTGAAGAGATTAGCTGCCATAGATAAACCTTTTATTTCTGCCCTGCTGCTTATCTTTCCACCCATAACAGGCTGTGATAAATATGACAAAAGGTACGGACCACAAAGCTCCCTTCCCTCTGACAGGACTCACAGCACCGCTCCTCCCTCCCACGCTTCTCCGATTGGCCAGTCCGAATGTCGCGCGCGTAGCCCTTCTCTGCTCTACCTCCTCCCGTCCGGGGAGGGCTGCGCACGCGCCCCCTCTCTCCACCTGTGAACGCGAGCTGCCGGTTTGGAAATGGGCGGGAACCTTGCAGCAGGGAAGGGGCGGGGCCTGTCCGGCTGACGGGGGAGAGTGACGGACACCGAGAGGGGGGAAGGCGCGCCAAGGGGGAAGGTGAGCTGTGGGTGGGGAGCCGGCGGGAGGTGAGCTGCGAATGAGGAGAAGAGGAGAGTGGCAGTTGGTTGACGTCATAGAGCCACGCAGGCCATGAGAGGCGTGTGGGGCCGGGGCCGGGCCACGGACCAATCTGATTGGCCAGAGGCTGAGTGACAGACCAACGGACCAATCAGATTGCCCATAAGCACAGCAAACATACGTGTTCAGTTATATAGATATATACACACAAAGATGTGGCACCACTCACTATCTTTGGAGCCGAGGCTGGAAAGGTAAAAAGCCCTTGCTCCGGAGAAAGTGTGTGCCACAACCGCCAGGCGCCGGAGGAATATCGCTATGGGGGGTTAGATCTGAAATCATGCTCCCCTGGGGCGGTTGCGGGCATGCAGCTTGCCTTGGTGCCAGAAACAGTAAAGGCTGTTACATATGTATTTTCTGAAACTTACAACATTCACCATACATTCTCTTTCTCTTTTTGTCTCTCAACAGTCCAGGTGCATTTTTGTAAATGTAGCCGGCATAAATGTATATATTTCAGAGAAATTGCGAATTTAGCTAAAGCAGGTGTCAAGGTTTCTATCTTTATTTGTTTATCTTCATCACCTCTAGAGTATTGATAAATATTTACCGGGCGAGCACCTAGCCTTTAGAACTAGTGTCCATTGCTTTTTTTGTGTCGAAGGGGAGTGTTAATCCAATGTTACTGTACGTGGACTTGACAAAATCAGGCCTGAATGGCCTGTCTGTCTGTCTCGTCTGTCTCCTCTCTCTCCTCTCTCTCCTCTCTCTCCTCTCTCTCCTCTCTCTCCAAACGCCGATCGAGCATGCACGGTCGTCAAGTGCCGGTCAGTGAGGCGCATGCTCATGAAGCGATCGGCAAACTCTGATCGCGCACGAGCGGTCTGCAAGTGCTGATCGCGCATGCGCAGTCCGCAAGTGCCAATTGCGCATGTGCAGTTGGAAAGTGCTTTTTGCCGGGACAAAAATGGTCACCTTAATTATGTGTATTGGGGGAGGGGGCTGTGTGTATTGTGGAAGGGGAGTTATTATGTATATTGAGGGGGCTTATGTGTATTGGGGAGAGAGGTGTGGGTGTGGGAAAGAAAGAGTTGTGGGTGTGGGAAAATAAGAGGTGGGAAAGGAAGAGGTGAGCAAGTGTGGGGGGGGAGAGAGAGAGGTGAGGGATAAGATAGGGGGGGGAAGTCTCGAAAGGTCACCAACACTGGGAGCGTAGGGGGGAAGGGGGAGGGTTAGAGGTGGTAGCCACGGCCCAGTGGACACTGGTCTGCATTTTTTTTTTTTTTTTTACAGATAAAGCACTGATATACATATACACACACGGATATACCGATTTTTGTAGGACGATATGTACATAAAAAGAAAGAATGAGGAAATAAATTTTTGTAAAATAGCAATGCGTAACTAATTATGAAGAAGCTCTGAAAGACAATCACAGTAGTGACCATTTATAATGAGCCCTGAAAATGTTATCTGACTTTACTTTGTACATACATACTTTTTTCAGATAAAATCTAATCAAGTGATTGAGATGATACAGGCTTTAAATCACTGCGTATTTATGATTAGCCCATAATTTACTACCCAGAATAATTTACAGGCATCATGAGGTGTCAGTGGTCATTTGTGATTTGAGAAATATGGCTACTGATCCCTCTAACAATTGCGGACTAGAATAAGCATTGATATAAACTACACAGAAAATGCCTAAAAGTCCCACATTTGTTTGCATCTGTACTTTCTCTATCCTCTTTTTTCTTATAATGAGATGTCATACATACTTATTCCTTCATATGTGTTCATATTAAATTAGACTACTTTACAATATGGATTTAAGTTTCAGACCTTCATGAGCTCAATGCCTAGACATTATATTTTTTATAAGATATTACCTTTATAGAACATTAATTCCTTTCCATTATATGACTGAGATATGCACTAAGTCTGAGAATTGGATCTGCTTGGGCTTTTTTAAAAGCACATATACTGGTATGTGGCTATGTCAAAACTTTATACAACAGTACCTTTAAAATGGTCTATTTTTTCTCCCAGAATAATACAACTATACACTAAACTACAGTAGAGGCAGCGATTATTCTAACAAAAACCAGTGGCAATTCCCCAAAAGACCCAGGTACACCCAGGTACATTCTGAATACATGCCTTAAACTTTCCTTAAACTAGCCCCAGCATTTCTGCATTGATTAATGGCCTATCAGATTAACAGCGGGGGGTCCCTGGCAGTCCCATTCAAACTGAATTGGACTGCCATGGATCCCTGCTGTGTTAATCCTATGGGTCGTTAGTCAATGCAGAAATGCCTTAAACGTGCCTCAAACTAGCCCAGAACATACCCAGCACATACCCAGCACATACCCAGAATGTAACCCGGCTAGTTTACGGCAAATGTTAGAATAAACGTTGCCTCTACTGTATATGATGAACCAATTTTAAAAACTCCATGCCCCAGTGCTTGTATATGAACAGTGCAATAACAAAGGAAATAAATGATGTACAAGCTTATTCAAAATAACATGTACGGATAAAAAATAAGTCAAAGCCGGTTACCTGTTTTTCTACCACTGTAAAGTCCATGTTTGGAACTTGTCGAATGGAGAATTTCCCAATTACTTTTGAGGGAATTACTGTTTTTGATCCACTTCCATAAAAACCCCCTTCAATTCCATGGATAGAAAGGCTGGGGTATCGCCAAAGATGCAAAAGTACTTTTTCCTACATATAAAAAATGAGCACATTAACCGGTACTATCTTTTCCCGCAACAAGTGTTTCCTGATGATTTCTGAGTCGCCATCAAATTCATAAATATTCACAAATTCGATTTTATGATTATTAATATAAAAAAAGGAATAGGCTGCACTTTCATGAAGAAGTGGTGGTTATCCATAATATACAGTCTGCTAAATGTATTTATGCAATATGTATTAAGTACGCATTTATGAAATGAGTACCTAAAAGTGCCCAGAATTTCTTTTTTCTATGATATAGGAAATATGGTAAATTGGATGCCCACATATATGCTTAATACATTGGGACAGCCATTAACACAAGTGAAGTAATCAAAATGTGTGGTGGTACTAGGGCAGGGGTTGGCAACCTGCGGCTCCCGAGCCACGTGTGGCTCTTTCCGCTCCTACTTGCGGCTCTCTACAAGTTGCCGAGCCCCACCTGCTGTATCTCTCCCTCACTATACTGGTAGTGGATGTGGGGGGTGCACGGCCGGCGTAGGTCAGGCCTCTTGTTGCCGCAGGACCTGGCGTCTCCCCAGCTGCGTGCCTGCCACTGTCCTGTACTGTCCCACATAAGGCTCTCATGCCAGTGCATGCGTGTCGCAACTTCCGGCACAAGCCGACATAACAGAGCCAGGTGTTGGGCAATACAGGAGTGAGGCAGGCAAGCAGCTGGAGAGACGTCGGGTCTGGCAACAACAAGAGGCACAACCAGCGCTCCCTCCACCCCACCCCCCACAGCGAGGGAGAGAGGCACCAGTTGGATGTCGGTGACCTGCAGAGAGCCGCCCACCCCCTCCGCAGCAAAAGGCAGGAGAGTGAGGGAGAGAGGCACAATGTAAATGTGTGTATGTGTATGTATATATTATGTGTGTTTTTATTGGGGGGATAGTGTGTGTGTATTTGGGAGGGGGTTCGTGTATGTGTATTGGGGGGGTCATGTAGGTGATTTTTGGGGAGGGTAGTGTATGTATTGGGTATTTGTAAATGACACTGTTTTGACAGAACAATGAAAAAATAAAAATAAAAGGGACTTATTATTGTGAGATGCATTTTATTCCCCCACATATTTTGTCTTATGTTAATGCTTATACAGTATATACCTATTAGTGTGTGTACAGTATATGTATGTGTTTGTGGGGGTGTAATATTCATGCATGTGTTGCAGCTCTTGGAATATTTTGGAGAAATACTTTTTTTATGAAATGGCTCTTCTTCCTTGAGAGGTTGCAGGCCCCTGTACTAGGGGGTATGGAGGTTTTTTATTTCAAATCTGTACTACTTTGATTTACAAATCACGAGTACGGCTTTTGTTTTATGTACAAGGATACCTAGCCTGGTTACATCTGTACATGCAGTATTAGAGACAGTCCTTGTTACAAATATGAATTAAAAGCAGTGAGAGGCTAGGGAAGGTACTAGAGGGATCCTGAAATAGAACATACGGGAGAAAGTAAAGTACAAGACAACAATACCCAATGCTACATCGAATGTGACAAAGAAAGTACAGTAAAGTAGGAGTTATTTCTGTCCTTGCATATATTCCTCTCTCATACAAAATATTTGTGCTTAAGCAAATACCATAGGCTAACCCCGCCCCTCTTCTGCCCAGAGAGACAGGGATCTGGATGGGAGGGTGGGAGGAGAGGGGGGAGGAAGTTCATATATAGGTGGGGAGAAGAACTCCACCCTCAGATCCCAGGAGGAACACGAGGAGGGGGTCTCCCATGTAAATATGTATACAGTGTTTTAGTAGGTACTTATGGTAGAAGCCTCTTTGTTATTTCCCAGATAAGGAAATGTCACAACCTATTATAAGGTCCCCCTATATGACCCTCAGGCATGTCCTACCCACAAAAGGGAATGGCAAGGCACTCCACTATAGGTTCTTCAGTGATAGGACCTTAGAATATCAATTCCATGGCTGCCAGAGGGATAGGTTCCCAGCGGTCCCAGAAGAGGGCAGCAATAAGCTATGTTACGGGGATAGGGGATAGCAGTCTCAAGCATGAGGGTGCCCTGCCAACTAGTCCTAGTAGAGGTGGAAGTGGCCATTTGCAAAGGCAAGTATATTGCCATGAAGGTGACAGCAAAGGAAAGGTTTGTGACTCTTTGAGAATGTTGCCTGAACATTCCAACAAAGAGGTTGGGTTGGACTGTTCATAATAAAGTTTAAGAAAAGTTCCTGGTGCCCTCCTACTTATTTTCTCACCACACCAGCCTGCACAGATGTCAGCACCCTGAGAGATAAGGTAATACGAGCCACTGAGCATCATCTGCACTTTAATACAACACCTTACAGACATTTGGGACACCTTGGTGTTGCCCCTCTTCTGTTGGCCGGGGGAAGAGGTGTTGCATAAATAAAAACAAGAAATCATTGCATGGTGAAAAAACAAGAAATGTGTGCCCACCATATCTGTTTTTCTAGAAACTATTTTACCTTTGTGCTTTGCAAAAACCTGTTCACACCACTATTGTTTTTATGTTCCTCCAAGTCAAATTCTATGTTGTCATACAATTTCGTCTCTTCTTCTGTAAGGGGAGCTACATCATCATAAATTCCAGGGATTAGGATACGCCCAGAAGAATCCACAAGGCTGGCTAGATACATAAAGGATGTAAAGAAAATGTAGATTTGTTTAATTAATGACTGTAAATAAAATGACCACTTGTGGGTACATTTGCATGTGTCAGGCAGGTCGGATACCCTGTCTTTCATCATTATCACTTAGCAAATAATGCTTCCACTGCAGCCAGGTATTATAGGTAATGACATGAAAATGAGCACTCACAGTGTGTCACTCTTTACTTCTTATCCATTTTAATATGGACCCCTATAAGCTTATGCCTGCAGTATATCAGTTTTTCAGCACAGCCTAGGTTAAAAATTGCCCAGCCAGTAAACCTACTCACAGACAGCTGTTTCGACCTTTTGGGTCTCATCAGTGCGAGGTTGGTTTCTGGCTATATAAGAAAGAATTTATTTTATATAACATCACTTAGCATGTACTGTATATTGGCTGCATTGGTAGAGCACCTTGTCGCATCCTTAAAGCAAAGATCCCAGAGACCGATTTTGTAACAATAATTGCATATAAAGGCCTTAAATAAATGAAAAAACCTCAAGAGATGAATATTAAAGATACAAATATATTCTTGAACAAGAAGCAGGTGAGGAAGACTAAAGGGAAGGAGGAAGTAGAAAGTACTTCACTGAAACATTAATGGATAGACCCAGTCTCCTGGATGTATGTTACAGAGTTCTGAATTGTAGGGGGAAGAGTAAAGATAAACTCATATCTCAGTTCAAAGGCGCATCAAACAAGAGTGAAAAGAGAAATCCTTTCTTTACTACAAACACTAAGGTTTTGTCTTTTGTGTGAAAAAAGTGGCAAAAACAGCACACTTTGCTCCACCCGGGCTGTCCTCCTGTTCCGCTCCTGCTCCGCTCAAATGGTCCTCTTCTTCCTCCGCCATCAGCTGCCGTCCTCCTCTCCCTCCACCGCCAGCTGCTGCCCGTCTCTGCAGGCTGCTCCTCTCCCTCCACCACCCGCTGTCGTCCTCCTCCTCTGCCTCTAATGTCCTCTTCTTCTTCCTCCACTTGCTGTCCTCCTCTGTCGACGCTGCCCTGTCCTTACGTCACTCTTCCACCGCCCACAGACCTACCCGGTAATTTTTCTTTTATCCCCAGGTACCCGGTACCCAGTATTTTTTACTACCTGTTAAATCACAAATATGAACCAAATTTTAAGACAATAGCACAATGCTACTAAGGCCGTGATTATACCAGAAAACGCTGGTGGCATCGCATGGCACGACGCCACGCAGCTCAAAAAACAAAAGACATTAATCCAATTCAAGTAAATATACCAGTAGCAGCGTTCACGCCACCTGGAGCTGCATGGCGGACGATTGGAGAGGAGACAGAGGATTTTGTTATTGGCGGGCGACGGTTGCGTCACGTGAGCAATTCAGCCAATGAGGGCGAACTGATCATGGCCACGCCTCCGCCACACCTCCAAGCCTCCACTGCTACTCTTCTCACCTTTCTCCATGGCATAATTAAGATGCCGCTCGGCGGCAGCGCAGGGTGACGTCACAGAATAGCGCTGCCGCCCTGCAGCTCTTGGTATAATCGAGGCCTAAGTGGATAATTATTTAATTGTCTCCATTGGAAGTCAATAGGAGTTTCCATGTGACAGTGCCCAAATGGCACTATTACAGTTTAATGAATAATTGTAAGGGTTGCAGTCAATGGTTTTGCTGGAACTTGCCCTTACTTGGCTGCTTTAGCCATCTTGGTTTCTAGCAATCCTCTTCATGAACTTGGTAATTGGTTGCACCTGTCCCAGTTAGTTACTCCCAGCCCCTGTCTGAGCACGGTATTCTATCCCATATTTTCCTGGACCCTGTGAGTGCCTGTTCCTGTGGACAAGCCCTCATCCTCTGTTTTCCTGTAACTCAGTGTTCACCCCAAACAGGACATTACCACCAGGCCAAGGTGGGGATTGAATAAACCGACCTCCAGCTGCGTGTCTGGAGTGCAGATTGGTCATTGTTAGCCGGTTCGGGATTGGAGAGGTACGTATCGTCAAAGGTACTTGCCGTGATTAGGGGTTGGAGAGGTGTGGATTGTCATAAGTACTTGCCGTGGTCAGGAGAGGAGATGGTCGGGGTCAGGTACAAGCCAAGGTCAGACAAGGAACGAAACAAGAACTGCGGATACAAGGTACAAGACACGGAGGCAGCGATTGCAGCCAATCTTACGCTCAGCCAATTTGCCAGAGAGCTGGCTGAGTATATATAGGAGGTTAGACCAATGAGTTGCAGGCAGGTATAGGGAGTACTGCCCACTAGGAAGCAGCCGCCCATATGGGGACGGAGTTAGGTCGCAGGTGATCCAAGATCAGTGGGGATTAACCCCTCGTGTGCTCCTTGTGACGCGGCGTGGTGCATCACCCGTGTCCTCATGGGTGGGACGTGGGGGTGGGGCCAAAGCCAGAACCTGGAGGTACTCCTGTGTCTGGCGGCAGGGCGCCTGTGGGTAGCCCCCTTTTTCTGCAGTGCGTCGCCCGTGTCAGTGCGTCGCCCTCTCCTGTCTGCAATTGGAAGGGAGTGGTTTGAAGGAAAATAAATGCCAGTTGTAGAGGCCTGCCATCGATGGCCTCCAGTCCAACTGGATGCTTCTTGTGTGCCAGGAGAATTTTGTTCTGCTCAGCGAACCCCTGATCGATGAAATTACCCTCTGATCCAGAATCCAGAAATGCTTGTGCTGTGGTATGGAATGTATTACCGGTTAGCGTAACGGGGACTAGAATCCTAGTTGGCATCTTTTTGGTAGAAAAAGTCCCAGAGTGATTTTCCTGGCTCTCACTGGGACTTTAATGTGGCAAAAGACCCATCCAATGCATTTCGAACGTCGCAGCATTCTTTTTCAAGGATAAAACACAATGTGACGTCATCAGGTTCTGATTTTTGGCGCGAAACAGCCCACAGGTAAGAGGGTATATAATGGATGTTATCACATTGTGTTTTATCCTTGAAAAAGAACGCTGCGACGTTCGAAATGCATTGGATGGGTCTTTTGCCACATTAAAGTGCCCTTTTAATAATTTTTTTGTCCTGGGTTCTTCCTGCTCCGTTTGAGCTGGTGCGCTTTTTGGTCTCCCTTTTCCCTGTATTGCATTGAGTAGCTGCACAGCCTGCCTGCCTGCCCTACCAGGATGTGAGTACTTGTATATTTTTCAGGGGAACCTGCCAATGAGACTGATGGTGAGTGGGTTGCACCACACACCACCTGTCTTCAGGAGGATAGTACCCATTATATGACACAATAGGTACTATATCAATTGTTAGTACCCTGGTACAGTGGTCTGGCTTATTATCATTTTGAGATATACCTGCATTTGAGCGCTTCAGCTATATTCCATATCTCACTGGGACTTGACATTTCCCGACTTGTGTGGGCAAGTAAGTGCCTGGTGTCCGGTGTTAACACAGTACAGGCAGAGTCCGGCATTGCGTCTGTGCTGTTTCTCGCCGGAGGAGAGCTTATTGCCACCGAGTTGCATGGGTTCCTCTGTGTCCGGCAGGGACGGGTTAGCAATCCCTGTGTAGAAACAGTGGAGTTTTTGAATACTTTGCCTGTGACTGGTTCTCCTGGCTCTCCTTTCCTGTAATTGCTGGTCTACCCGGATGCATAGAGCGACGAGCTCCTCGAGATCGGTGCGGCGCTCTTGTGCAGTTAGTACGTCCTTCAGGTTCTCGGAGAGACTTTGCGAGAAGGTGGCCATCAGTGCCTCATCATTCCGTCTGGTCTCTGAGGCTATGGTGCGGAACTTGAGGGCGTACCGGGCCACGTGACGGGTACCTTGGGAGATATGCAAGAGGGATGAAGTAGCAGTTACCTTGCGTCCAGGCGTGTCGAAGACCCTGCGGAACTCCTTTGTGAAGTGTGAGATGTCATTGGTGATATCTGACCTCAGCTCCCAGACAGGTGAGGCCCAGGCCAGGGCTTCGTCAATTAGTAAAGAAATTATATATGCCACCTTAGATCTCTGAGACATAAAACGGGAAGGCATTAATTAGAATTGAATGACACATTGGTTCAGGAAACCGCGACAACCATGGGGATCACCGTCATAATGATTGGGGTAGACGTGGTTAGGAGGCTGTGGTCATGGACACAGGGGCAGGGGACAGAAACTGCTGCCATGGAAGGCACAGAGTGGAGAGAAGAACGTTGTATCTGGTCCGTGATAGATTGAATTGTCTGCAGCAGCTCCATGCGTTGATTATTTTGCTCAAGATATTTTTCTAACTTGGCGAACATGTTGGCGTGCGTGCTCAAGACTCGCCCCACCTCAGCGGGATCCATGTTTGTGGTGCTGAGCATACTGTAATGGAGTGCTCACCACAATCAGGATGTGACCGCGTGGATTGAATAAACCGACCTCCAGCCGCGTGAGCACGTCCGGAGTGCAGATTGGTCGTCGTTAGCCGGGTCGGGATTGGAGAGGTACGGATCATCATAGGTACTAGCCGTGGTCAGGAGTTGGAAAGGTGTTGATCATCGTAAGTACTTGCCGTGGTCAGGAGCGGAGATGGTCGGGGCCAGGTACAAGCCAAGGTCAGACAAGGAACGAAACAAGAACTGCGGATACAAGATACAAGAAACGGAGGTAGGGATTGCAGTAAGCACTTGGTACGCAATGAAATCTTATGCTCAGCCAATTTGCCAGAGAGCTGGCTGAGCTAATAAAGGAGGTTAGACCAATGAGCTGCAGGCAGGTATAGGGAGTACTGCCCACTAGGAAGCAGCCGCCCAATGGTAGACGGGGGTGGAGTTGGGTCGCAGGTGCAGGTGATCCGAGATCAGTGGGGATTAACCCCTCGTGTGTTCCTTGTGATGTGGCTTGGTGCATCACCCGTGTCCTCGTGCGGTGGGCTGCGGGGGCAGGGCCTAAGCCTGAACCTGGAGATACTCCTGTGTCTGGCAGCAGGGCGCCTGTGGGTAACCCCCCTGGTCTGCAGTGCCTCGCCCATCATCATGGGGGCGGAATCTAACGCCGAACCTTACAACTTCCTGTTCCTGTATACTAGCCCTGCTCCTGTGCATTCCCTGTTCCTGTATACTAGCCATTCCCCTGTCCATTCCCCGTTCCTGTATTCTAGCCCTGTTCCTGTGGATTCCCTGTTTCTGTGGATTTCCTGTTGCCAACACCAGCCTGTGACCCCGACCTTGCTTCTCTGCTGCCTGCCTTGACCCCAGTCTGTTATCCTGACCTTGTATCTTTGCTGCCTGCCTTGACCTCTGCCTGCTTCCCGACTATGACTACTCTAACAGAACTCTGTCCCTTGGCTCTGGTTGGTGATCATCTACCCCTACATTAGCTCTGAGGGTCTGCTTTCCATCGGAGAGGATCATCATTATAACCCCCTAACATCTTAATTTTGATGCCTGGTTGAGGAGTTTTCCTCAATTGCATAATTTGTCAAATGTTATATTTACGGCCAGACATACTAAACATTGCCAAGCATTAACCCCCCATAAGGCCCAATCATAGAATGAAACACATTTTCTACATTACTTTTATATAATGGGTAGCAAACATTACCTAACAGAGATACTAGATCATTCATTGCCTCATGGATGATGCCTCCAAAGGTTCCAGAATGCATATCCTTCTCAGCACATTCCACCTGCAGGATGGAATCAGCAAGTCATAAAATTTTTTTTAGAATTGTGAGAAAACAGAAGCAGAAATCACTTTTGCTCAGCAACATTTATAGTAGTTAAGTTGGATAATTTACGTAACATACAAAACCAGCCCTACTGGGTTGCCAATATTCTCAATGCCATCCTGTGATTCTAGTCAGGTCCTTGATCTCCAAATCTCCATGTGCCATTGAAATGTTTGACTATTGTGAACCAACATGCACAAATGACTATCTGAACATACGAGCCAACGAGTATTCTAAAACTTGCCTTAAACTAGCCAGGTACATGCTGGGTACATTTCAGTGACATTTCTTTAGAGGCTAATGGCCCATCGGATTAACACAGCTGGGTCCCAGGCAGTCCCATTCAGTTTGAATGGGACTGCCAGGGACCCCGGCTGTTAATCCGATGGGTCGTTAGTCTCTGCAGAAATGTCACTGAAATGGTGCAGCATATACCCAGCATGTACCTGGGTCTTTTTTGGTAATTACCACTGGTTTATTTTAGAATAACCGTCGGCACTACAGTACAGGACAGAAATTATGAACCAAAACACATTTCTGCCTCAAATCCGGATTCAGGTGCCTCCTTCCATACCTGATTGTCTGATGCTTCCCCTGTGACTTGGGAGGGGGGGGGGGGTTATTAGAGGATTTAGACAAAATCAAAACACAAAGATGTTTTAGAACCAAACCCACATTCAAAACCAAAACACGTAAAAAATTTAAAACCAATACCAAATCCAATAAACTGTGAAAGTGCCCATCCTTAAAGCTGCAGTTTATGCAATATCCTGCATGTGTGTTTTTTTTAATAAATCAGTTCTGTAGTAAGAAAAAATACTTTTAGCATTTTCTGTTTTAAAAAAAACAACTTTGAAAGACCAATTTTCTTGTATTCTATTTTAACAAGCATGCTTGTTCCTATAGCAACGATTTACATTCCCCATATTTAAAGATGTCGCCAAACTTTGCCGATCAATAGATGGAGAACGTATTAACCGGCAGCTATGCAGTTCTTTAGGTAATTAGAGATTGCCCACATGAACCTATTGAAGTAAAAAAAAAAAAAAACATTTAAAAAACTGAACTGCAGCTTTAATGTGCATGTGATTCAATTTCAACTCTGCTCCCTATTCAATATTTTGTGAGTAGATAAGTGATGTGAATTTTGCTTGTAATTTTAAAGGAGTAATTTAGTCGTAAGCGGCTGTTCAGAGTGTTATTGGCTGAAAACTTCCATTACAAAGTCAAAGGGGGATTTCGGCCAATAACGACCCAAACGGTTACTTGAAACTACTGTATACTGAATTACCCCCTTAATATTACAAGCAAAATTCTCACCACTCATCTCCCCATATTTTTTACTCATCCTGGGTAAGGGCCGAAAAGCGTCTCCTTGCAAATGATATTGTGTGTGAGGCCGTGTTCGACTACAGCGATTTACATAAATATCATGATAAACTGCTCAATGGCAAGGGTTGATATTTACCATGAATCATTGCAATTTGATAAATAGTATATATATATATTGTCCCTGATGGCAGGACCCCCCATGATTTATGTTGCTAATGATTATCTTCTTGGAGCATTTCCTGGACATTTGACTTCTCACTGAGACTCTAGTCTAGATGGAATTACTCCTTCCCTGGGTTCTATAAGGACTGGAACATGGATGTCTACAGCTGAGTATCGTTTTGTCAATTACCAGGATTTTTCAACAGCACTGGCTTTTTCATATGCTTCTCAGCACCAACATAGATGCTGAGTTGGGCAGGAGACTTATTTACATCTGTCTCCCTTATTGCTCTAAACTACAGTGTTTGTTGACACCTCAGCATGCTTTAGTAATGTAATTTTTTGGACTATTACACACAGGGTTTGAGTGTTATATTTATTATCCTTTCTCCCTCCCCTGTTGCTCCCCCTTGGTTGTTATTTTTCTTCATGTGTGCTGTTTTACTAGCACTCATACGTTTATTTCAACTTATTTATCTCTCCTTAGTTGTTTGATTTCAATTTGATATAGATAGAGATCTCATTTTTTTTTTCTCCTCTCTTGCAGCTAGGATTCTGTGGGGATGTTTTTGCATTTTTTACTGTTCTGAATCACTACTCATATTAGGATTGTTAGCTACTAGTTCTTTTCAGTACTGTGCATTTAGTCCTCAGATTGTCTTTTTCTCTTGTCATGCTTGTGTTATTTTCTCTAGCATATTTCAAGCTGCCATCAGTGTTTGTATGTTTTTAAATGTTAGTGTGTTCTACTGCTACTGTATTAAAATCATAAACATTTTTTCAAGTTGACTTTGGTTGCCGTTTTTTTGTTTCTGATCTGTATATCTTACTTTAGGCATATTTAGAGTGCTGTTATAAGGGATCTTGTTAGTCATTTTTGTGTGTCCATATATTATTGCTATCCCTTAGCACCACCAGTTCTTGTTTATATTATTTTCTTTGGTATGTGTTATAGTTTCATTTACTATTTTGCAACCTGTATACTTTATTTTTAAGTTCTGGTTTAGCCTTTTTCAATATATAGTGTGAGCGACTCCCTTTTGTGTGTGTTAGAGATATATATATATATATATCTTTGTATGTATATAAAATATATATATATTTTGTGGGCTCTATATGAGCCCACGCATCTGGTGGCGAGTAGATTTTTGGGTGATTTGTCGACTCTATATATATATATATAGAGATATATATATATATATATATATATATATATATATATATATATACAGTAGTCGACAAATCACCCAAAAATCTGCTCGCCACCAGATGCGCGGGCTCATATAGAGCCCCCAAAAAAACAAATCCTGGGATCGCGCCAAGTCAACTCACCAATCAGGTAGGGGGACAGTGTTTTTTTTTTTTTTTTCAACACGAGCAGGGAAAATTTCAAAGAACCGCATGCGCTGCTTGGGCGGCAATGAGGAGGTCGCCACGAGGTCAAATCCAGTCGCCCGGGGCGTACGAGCGACTGGGTTTGTCGAACAGTGTATATATGTGTGCGTGAAAAGACAATAAGCGCTACAAAGAACTAATATCAATATTCATAAACACCACAGTAAGATTAAACACTTCAATAATATTCAAATACCGAAAATAAACAACCTGGAGGAGATGCTACCAGAGTGAATACTTTCCCTATTTCAATGCTGCCAATTAGGTCCTCGACCCCACAGATGCCGAGAAGGAATGTATGCTGGAGATAACCTATGTGCAGAGATAAGGGAAGAAAAAATAGGGGAAGGGGACAAGAGAAAAAACAGAGTAGTATGTCTGAAATTAGGTCTACAACACAAGGTGAGAGATGCACTTACAACAGGTAGAATAGTTCAGACGTTTCTCCACTACACAGTGGAACTGGAATTTGGGGTCTCCTATACGCTGATTGCGTCGTGCTGCAGGATTAGCAGGAAAGACAATTCAAATTAACCCAGACAGCGCTGGAACTGGATCTTGCAAATAGGGTTATGAAACCCAAAGGGTCCTTGTTGGAAACGATAATAGTGAATATAGTGGAACAGGATATAGGTACAGGTTCTAAATCTTGCCTTAAACTTGCTTTGGAAAATCTGGGGCTACTGATGGGACGGCCGTTATTCGAACACCACGCGGTAATTAATGCGGGAAACCATAATCACAACGGGGACAAAATTCGGTGTGTTTAAAGAAATGACTGCGGTGCATTAGATGCCCAAAGCAGGGACCCCTGCTGTGTGAATGCTACCGGCGTCTGCCTTTGTGTAATAGACGCGCAGTAAGAGAGTCTGAATCAGTCACTCTAACTGCGCGCCTCTCACAGGCGATCGCGGGGGTTTTATTAAAATTCTAAAATTACAGTATTGTAGCAGGGGGTCTCCGGAGCTGAACCACATTGATTTCTGGTCCGGGGACCCCCTACTTCCCGAGTTACAGGCCCGGTTATGGGATGCCGGTACACCCGCCATGTTAAAATCCTGTGGGATCGAATCTACAGTAAACAATGCAGAGAGATACCGGCACCCCATAACAGGGCCTGTATATCGGGAAGTAGGTGGTCCCCAAGGCTGAAATCAACTTTGTTTAGCTCGGAAGACCCCCTGCTCCCCCACACTAGTATCCAACATCCCCTCCCCCCTCCATAAAAAATTCATTACCTAAGCAGGTAGCTGCTAAGGTAATGAAGCTGCTTACATTTTATTTTTATTCATAGTGTGCGTGAGCAGGGGTTCTCCTGAGCTGAACAAAGTTGATTTCAGGTCCGGGGACCCCCTACTTCCTGAGTTACAGGCCCAGTTATGGGGTGCCGGTATCCCCGCCATGTTAAAATTGTGGGTCACGTGACCGCGGGACTAGAGGGATACGGGCACCCCATAACGGGGCCTGTATCTCAGGAAGTAGGGGGTCCCCGAGGCTGAAATAAACTTTGCTCATTTCAGGAGACCCCCTGCTCACGCACACAATAAATAAAAATTAAAAATGTAAGCAGCTTCATTACATTAGCGGCCATGCAATGCCCGCTAAGGCAATGAAGGGGTTAAGGCACAGGTGCCAACCCTGTGTGTAAAAAAACTTGGCCTACACAGTACATTTAAATAAATCACCCCCCCCCCCCCGCACTACCAAACACACATACATTACATTAATGGGCCAAATAACTATTATCCAGATATGGATAATAGATTATTTGGCCCATTATTAAACACATTAACTACAGTAGCATAATAAAATAAATACAGTTCTACTGTACTTACCACGGCAATACAGTATGAATCCCCTCCACCAGCAAAGCCCATCTGTCCTCCGTCGCCAAAAATACATAGCAAATACATTCTGACACATACAGTAACATCTCCAAAAAACCACACCACAATGCAAATTAAAATACGCACACTATGAATAAAAATAAAATGTAAGCAGCTTCATTACCTTAGCAGCTACCTGCTAAGGTAATGATTTATTTTATGGAGGGGGGGGGGTGATACTAGTATGGGGGAGCAGGGGGTCTTCCGAGCTGAACAAAGTTGATTTCAGCCTTGGGGACCCCCTACTTCCCTAGATACAGGCCCTGTTATGGGGTGCCGGTATCCCTCTGCATTGTTTACTGTAGATTCGATCCCACAGGATTTTAACATGGTGGGTGTACCGGCACCCCATAATGGGGCCTGTAACTCGGGGAGTAGGGGGTCAACAGACCTGAAATCAATGTGGTTCAGCTTTGGGCATCTAATGCGTTTCTTTAAAAATAACGCGCCAAAACTGGGGAGAATTAGGGGATTATATCGACTTCCAATTCGAGATCCGTTCGAATAACGGCTGCCCCATCACTATCACCAACAATATCCAGGTACATGCTGCAACATTTCAGTGACATTTCTGCAGCGACTAATGGCCCATCGGAGTAACACAGCAGGAGTCCCTGGTAGTCCCAGTCAGTTTGAATGAGACTGCCAGAGACCCCGCTGTTAGTCCGATGGGCCATTAGTCTGTCTGCAGAAATGTCACTGAAATGTTGCAGCATCTACCCAGCATGTACCCAGGATGTACCTGGGTCTTGTTGGTGATTGCCCCAGATTTGTTTTAGAATACTCGTCGGCACTACAGTAGGTTCAATCAGACCAAGGAGTATATAAGCTATTTACTAAAAATATATAAGAACCTTACTCATAAGTTGTAGCACATAAAAAATAGAGGATTATTATGTATCAAGTCTCTCACACTTAACTCTTGGATCTAGGGAATCAAATCAGCAATAGTCCTGTATAGCTATATAGCTGTATCACAGTCTCTGTATCGAGCTTATAGCTCTCTGCCTGGTACCTGTGTCTCCAGAGTATAACTCTGACTCAGTTCTGATGTCCACAGTACTGGCTCTTCTTCTTCCTCCAATCCAATATATCACTGGGTGGTGGGGTTGAGTAGCGAGCTGCCTTCCTACTCGGTATACAACCAGCTTCTCCCCTCTCTCTCACCACTTCCGTGTCTCATCATGCATCACGTGGGACAGCCACCTCTCATCTTGCACGATTCTCCGTCACCCAGAATGCACAGAGTTACCTCCAAGTTCTCCCGAGGTTTTCTCAAGAAGAGCTACTAGAAACAGCTTCTGATTCTCAGCAGGAACTAGCAATAAGACTCCCAGCTGATCCTCTCCTACAGAAACTTGCTCACCCCACGCGTTTCAATTTATGTCTTTGGCCGGGGTATAATTAGTTACCTCACCCTACCTCCTTAAGTAGTTACCTCCTCCACACTTATTGGTTGAATAAAAGTGTAACTGCTGGTGTCAGAGTTAATTTCAAAACCTACAGTATATAATAGCAGCGTACACTAGTGCAGTGGAGCGCAAACCTTTTGACATGCACCACCTCGCCTGCTCCCGCAGCTACTCACACTCCCCTTACTGTTTGACCAGCGTCAAATGACACCGAGTGTGACGTCACACGACCCCGTTGCCATGGCAACACAGCATCAAATGACACCGCGGGGTCATGTCACGTCACATGGCCCCACTGCGCCATTTGATGTCGCATTGCCATGGTGACGTGGCACAACAAACTACTGACCCGGTAAGTAGGTTGCAGAGGCCTCACGCGAACCCCCGGCATTTAATTTAAATGCCGTAGGGACGAGCGCGGGACCTCTGCAACCGCCCTCGCCCCTCCAGAAAAATCTAGCGTCCCCCCTGTGGGGAGCACTCCACTGCACTAGTGCATACAATCACAGTCCCAATCTAGATTAGTCCGGAGAGTTTGTGTGTGTGTGTGTGTAGAGCTGCAGTGTGTGTGATGCTGTGGTGTTGTACTGTATATGTGTGTAGCTACAGAGTTTGTGTGTAGCAGAAGTTTGTGTGTTGTGTGTGTGTGTGTAGAGCTGCAGTGTGTTTGTGTGTGTGTGTGTGTACACAGTGGGGGCGGCAGTGTGTGGATGTACTGTAGATAGCTGCAGTGTAAGCGTATATAGAGGTGCTTTAATGTATTTACCATTTTATTTTAATTAAAAAATCTATATAATTATACAAAAGTGTCTATTATTTATGAAAAAAGCCTACATTTAGCCTATAATCGGAATAATCCCCTCAGAACAGGGCATTACTGGTCAATAATGCCCTGGCTGGGTTAAAGTCCATCGACTTCGCCTCGAGCCTTCAACTCTTCCAGCCAGGGCATTATTGGCCAGTAATGCCCTGTTCTTCGGGGATTATTACTTAATTATAATCCGAAAAAACAATACTTTCAGTCTAGAGAGCATTATAACAAATATCCACATGATAGAGATAGACACAACTCCGGTGATTATAGAAATCGAAGACATAGCTGGAAAAGTCGTTATAACCAGAATAATACACAAAAACAACAACATTATCATAAAGAAAGTGATAAGGAAGAAAGTTCTATGATGCACAACCTTCCAATTCATCTGCCTCTTTTTTAGAGAGCTGAGAGAAGGAGAGAGTGGGAGAAATAGGGAGAAACACAAACCATCAATTGGAAACACGCAAGACCAACACACCACTGAACAGGAACAGAGAGCCTACAAAAAGGAAAAAAGAGGAGTACAAGCCACCAAAAAAATAAATGCATTGAATATAAAAACAAGTGGGATTTTCAATCTCAGTGAGGTAACACTGACAAAAGATCAAACTAGGATTCAAAAGAGAGGATTGGCATTTTCACCAACTAATAAAATCAATACATTCAATACTTATATTGATATTAACAAATTTGCAAGAAATCTCACATTAAAAAAATATTTTGTCAAACAGAACATTACATACGAGAGGAGTGACATGATTAGCACCATGTGTAATAAATTCAAACACACGTCCCTTAAGAAATATCCAATCTTCTATCCTACCTATCTGAAAAGTAGTCACATTGATACGTTCAGTAAATTAGTTCAGGAGGACGTTGAGTACTTCTAAGAATCCTAGGGGGACTTTGAATGATCTCAAATGGATAATATAGTAATTAAACCTGCAGATAAGGGGGGTTTGTAGTTCTTGACAGAGTGGATTATGATGCAGAGGCATTGAGATTACTCAATGATACTGGGACATACATGAGATTAGACAATAATCCTACCGCCCAATTTCATAAAGAATTGTTAGAACTACTTAATAAGGGAATTAGGGCAGGTATCCTAAACAAATTTGAATGGGACTATTTGAATATAGAGAGTCCTTAGATCCCTATATTTTACTACTTACCCAAAGTTCATAAGAGTACAACCAACCCCCCCGGATGACCAATCGTCCCTGGAATCAAGTCACTTACATCTAACTTGTCAGGCTATATAGATCAATTCTTGAAGGAACCAGTCACTAGATTAAAATCTTATCTTAAAGACACAATACAGGTGTTAAATATTTTGAAAGATGTAACATGGGATGAACATTACACCTTAGTCATGTGCGATGTATCGTCACTCTATACAGTGATTGATCACATGCAGGGATGTAAAGCCATCAAAGAGAATTTACTCAGAACTAGCGGCTTAGAGGAATCACAAATTGAATTCCTCCTGGATAGTATCCATCATATCCTAAACCATAACTATTTGTGGTACGGTGACCAATATTACTTACAGATTAGGGGAACGGCCATGGGTTCCAGGTTTGCGCCGAACTATGCCAATTTATTTCTCGCCATGTGGGAGGACCAATATATATGGTCGGGCCACGAGTTTGGCACAAACCTAGTACAATGGCATCGGTACATAGACGGAAAGTGAATCCCTGCGCTTCTCCCATAGGGATAGCAATCAATGGGGAATATATATATATATGTATGGTGTAAATATCTATAAGAAAAAAGGAGACTTTTGGTATACATCCTTTGATCAAATAATGCCAAGCCTGCTAACCACGTCAAGGTAAGTCTCTTTAGCAGGTCCCTACGCTAAATGCATACTAGTGTTATGTGAAATAAGCCCAGAAGGGGTTAAAATATCAAAGCATATGCTTGTATAACCTAGTGCAATTAAAAACTGGTATATACCAGTACAGATACTCACATGTAAGTGAAGTGGAATAAGGGGACCTTGCTAGGAGATTATATACCTAGAAGAGGAGGGGCTGGCCTGCCACAAACTGCTCAATAAGCAGTTGCAGGTGATTGGCTAAATATATTCAATTACACCATAGTAGTGTTGCCCTCTAGGAGCGTGCTGCAAAGCATTAAAATCAGCCCAACAAATAATGTAAAACAAATATAATCACTGCGCTTCTCCATGTAAAGAGCATGCAGCTAGTGAAGGAAATGGCCATACAAATGTGCAAAACAGAAAGTGAATCCCTGCGCTTCTCCCATAGGGATAGCAATCAATGGGGAATATATATATATATGTATGGTGCAAATATCTATAAGAAAAAAGGAGACTTTTGGTATACATCCTTTGATCAAATAATGCCAAGCCTGCTAACCACGTCAAGGTAAGTCTCTTTAGCAGGTCCCTATGCTAAATGCATACTAGTGTTATGTGAAATAAGCCCAGAAGGGGTTAAAATATCAAAGCATATGCTTGTATAACCTAGTGCAATTAAAAACTGGTATATACCAGTACAGATACTCACATGTAAGTGAAGTGGAATAAGGGGACCTTGCTAGGAGATTATATACCTAGAAGAGGAGGGGCTGGCCTGCCACAAACTGCTCAATAAGCAGTTGCAGGTGATTGGCTAAATATATTCAATTACACCATAGTAGTGTTGCCCTCTAGGAGCGTGCTGCAAAGGATTAAAATCGGCTCAACAAATAATGTAAAACAAATATAATCACTGCGCTTCTCCATGTAAAGAGCATGCAGCTAGTGAAGGAAATGGCCATACAAATGTGCAAAACAGAAAGTGAATCCCTGCGCTTCTCCCATAGGGATAGCAATCAATGGGGAATATATATATATATGTATGGTGTAAATATCTATAAGAAAAAAGGAGACTTTTGGTATACATCCTTTGATCAAATAATGCCAAGCCTGCTAACCACGTCAAGGTAAGTCTCTTTAGCAGGTCCCTACGCTAAATGCATACTAGTGTTATGTGAAATAAGCCCAGAAGGGGTTAAAATATCAAAGCATATGCTTGTATAACCTAGTGCAATTAAAAACTGGTATATACCAGTACAGATACTCACATGTAAGTGAAGTGGAATAAGGGGACCTTGCTAGGAGATTATATACCTAGAAGAGGAGGGGCTGGCCTGCCACAAACTGCTCAATAAGCAGTTGCAGGTGATTGGCTAAATATATTCAATTACACCATAGTAGTGTTGCCCTCTAGGAGCGTGCTGCAAAGGATATACCAGTTTTTAATTGCACTAGGTTATACAAGCATATGCTTTGATATTTTAACCCCTTCTGGGCTTATTTCACATAACACTAGTATGCATTTAGCGTAGGGACCTGCTAAAGAGACTTACCTTGACGTGGTTAGCAGGCTTGGCATTATTTGATCAAAGGATGTATACCAAAAGTCTCCTTTTTTCTTATAGATATTTACACCATACATATATATATATATATTCCCCATTGATTGCTATCCCTATGGGAGAAGCGCAGGGATTCACTTTCTGTTTTGCACATTTGTATGGCCATTTCCTTCACTAGCTGCATGCTCTTTACATGGAGAAGCGCAGTGATTATATTTGTTTTACATTATTTGTTGGGCCGCTTTTAATCCTTTGCAGCACGCTCCTAGAGGGCAACACTACTATGGTGTAATTGAATATATTTAGCCAATCACCTGCAACTGCTTATTGAGCAGTTTGTGGCAGGCCAGCCCCTCCTCTTCTAGGTATATAATCTCCTAGCAAGGTCCCCTTATTCCACTTCACTTACATGTGAGTATCTGTACTGGTATATACCAGTTTTTAATTGCACTAGGTTATACAAGCATATGCTTTGATATTTTAACCCCTTCTGGGCTTATTTCACATAACACTAGTATGCATTTAGCGTAGGGACCTGCTAAAGAGACTTACCTTGACGTGGTTAGCAGGCTTGGCATTATTTGATCAAAGGATGTATACCAAAAGTCTCCTTTTTTCTTATAGATATTTACACCATACATATATATATATATTCCCCATTGATTGCTATCCCTATGGGAGAAGCGCAGGGATTCACTTTCTGTTTTGCACATTTGTATGGCCATTTCCTTCACTAGCTGCATGCTCTTTACATGGAGAAGCGCAGTGATTATATTTGTTTTACATTATTTGTTGGGCCGATTTTAATCCTTTGCAGCACGCTCCTAGAGGGCAACACTACTATGGTGTAATTGAATATATTTAGCCAATCACCTGCAACTGCTTATTGAGCAGTTTGTGGCAGGCCAGCCCCTCCTCTTCTAGGTATAATCTCCTAGCAAGGTCCCCTTATTCTACTTCACTTACATGTGAGTATCTGTACTGGTATATACCAGTTTTTAATTGCACTAGGTTATACAAGCATATGCTTTGATATTTTAACCCCTTCTGGGCTTATTTCACATAACACTAGTATGCATTTAGCGTAGGGACCTGCTAAAGAGACTTACCTTGACGTGGTTAGCAGGCTTGGCATTATTTGATCAAAGGATGTATACCAAAAGTCTCCTTTTTTCTTATAGATATTTACACCATACATATATATATATATTCCCCATTGATTGCTATCCCTATGGGAGAAGCGCAGGGATTCACTTTCTGTTTTGCACATTTGTATGGCCATTTCCTTCACTAGCTGCATGCTCTTTACATGGAGAAGCGCAGTGATTATATTTGTTTTACATTATCGGTACATAGACGACATACCTTTGATTTGGCAGGGAAGCACAGATCTTTTGGAAACCTTTCTCACACTTCTCAATAATAATCCATATAACCTCAAGTTTACCAGTAAGTACAGTAAAGATGTTATCGAATTCTTAGATCTATCTATCTATTTATGTTGAAAATTGAATTTTGGAAACCAAAACATACATAAAACCGGAATATTGTAAAAACTTTTTTCAAGCAGATAGTGGACATCTAGACAGGTGGCTAGACAACATCCCAATGGGGCAATTGGAAAGACTCAAACGCAATTGCATTCAAGATGCCATCTTTCAGGAGCAAGCATCTAACATGATGACTAAATTCAGAGAGAAAATACAAAACTGAAATAGTTAAGAAGGCATATGATACAGTGTCAGCAATGGATAGATATAACTTAATACAATTTAAAGACACCAACATAATTGCTAACAAAGACGAACAAGGGACAATATCAATACCTTTTGAGACCCAGTTTAATAGCTCAACAGCACAGATTAAAAGAATAGTACATCAACATTGGGGTATCTTGCATAAAGATCCTATCCTCCAACAGATCCTCCCCCCAAAAAAACAGATGATATTCACTAAAGCACCAAATTTAAAATAGAGACTAGCCCCAAATTGTCTGAAAAACGATATATCTAAACGGCAAGATATCACAAAGGGCTTTTTCAAATGCCTTAATTGTAAGGGCTGTAGATTACAACCAACATCTACAAAGAGTTTTAAGTATGTACAGTCTGACATCACCAAGGAGTTTTTTTAAATTGAGGACCTGATTGATTGTAATTCTGATCACATAAATCTATGTGTTGCAGTGTCCCTGCAATAAAAAATATGTAGGAAGGACAACAAGTAGGTTAAAATTGAGAATTGCAGAACATATCACTATACAGTAACAAAACATGACACTGAGCATTTTAGGCCAATTGTGAACTTTTATGTGAATTTTATGTGTTAGAACTACTTAATAAGGGAATTAGGGCAGGTATATTGTAATATTGAGAAAGGTTTCAGTCAACATAGTGTATCTAAACACTTTAAAGACCATCACGCCCAGGACCCCAAAGGGTTGAAATTCATGGGACTAGCCAAGGTCAAAAATAGTTGGAGAGGAGGTAATATATCACCCAAATCTCCAAGCAAGAACATACTGGATCTATGCATTAAAATCTTGGTACCTAACGGTCTTAATATCAACATAGATTTTGGCTCCTTTCTTTAAGATTAATAATATTGTTGACTGAGACCTTACAAGCTAATATAGTGTTTCAGTTTACACTTTGTGCTCTGTGTTCCTTTTTAGTACTCTGTTGATGCTGTGTCCTTCATATATCATGTATGTATTTATATGTATCTGTGTTTTCTTGTTGCTGCTTAGATTATTAATGTGTCTAGTTCTATTATTTTGAGCTAGCTTTGTATAAAGTACTTGCTATCATCAGCATAGAGGACGACAGGCATACCCCACATTAACGTACGCAATGGGACCGGAGCATGTATGTAAAGCGAAAATGTACTTAAAGTGAAGCACTCCCTTTTCCCACTTATCGATGCATGTACTGTACTGCAATCGTTATATACGTGCATAACTGATGTAAATAACACATTTGTAACAGGCTCTGTAGTCTCTCTGCTTGCGCACAGCTTTGGTACAGGTAGGGAGCCGGTATTGCTGTTCAGGACGTGATGACAGGCGCATGCGTGAGCTGCTGTTTGCCTATTGGGCGATATGTACTTACTCGCGAGTGTACTTAAAGTGAGTGTACTTAAAGCGGGGTATGCCTGTATATCATTACGATCTCTTTGAATTTGGCTGAATGTTGTCTAGCCAAATAGTCTTTATTCATGATGAATAATCTGTTCTTTCTCATCGAGTTTATTGTCCGAGTTTAAGTAATTTCAGGTATATGAGGTTTAGTGAGTTCTTTCACATGGAGTCAATTGTTTGATTTAGGTGATTTCAATCATTTAAGTTAGGCCACTCTATATGTATGATGCACAGCTAGTTCTCTCTCATTGTGCTAATAATATATGTTAGGTTGTCTTTTGACTGATACAGATACACTAACATTGTTGCATAGCTTATCATAGAAAGTGCTACAGTATGTGTGTATTACAATTTTTACAGCAAGTTCTCTCTCATGGGGTTAACTATATATATTAGGTAATCTCTTACCGGTATAGGCAATATTGTTGCACTATTAATTCATTAGGCATAGCTGATTCTAGATGGTGCTATATGTGTGTTACAATTCCCACAAGATTATTATTATTATTATTATGTGTGGGATGGGCATGTATATTTTGATGATATCATGTCAGTTTTTTTTACGGTGGTATTGTACGGTTAATACCCTCTTAGTTCTCTCTCTGTTCATAATAGTGGTGTTCATAATAGTGGTGTTCCGGAACTCTGTTGTTCTCTTGCTACTATTGATAGGCATTCTTCAATTATAGTCCTAACAGCTATGGATCTTCTTATGACAATGTTTGTGTTAGCTTGTATGGCTTATGTCACTGTATTCTACAGCCCTAATATACTGATTAATTTATGTTCTTAGAATTGTTATATTATATTCTCTGTTAATATGTATTATTCTTTATATTTTTGGTTGGAGAGTAGTTTGGAGAGATGATATATTATAATTTATAGTCTGTATGCTGATGGCATATGAGGTCCCCTTCCATCTCTCTTCTACCATTTTTTTAAATATTCCTTTTTTTTATTATAGTTTTCAGGCAGTTTAATTTGCCATCTTTCTCTCCAGACTAATCTAGATTGGGTCTGTGATTGTATACACTTGTGTACGCTGCTATTATATCCTGTAGGTTTTGAAATTAACTCTGACACCAGCAATTACACTTTTATTCAACCAATAAGTGTGGAGGAGGTGACTACTTAAGGAGGTAGGGTGAGGTAACTAATTATACCCCTGACAAAGACGTAAGTTGAAACGCGTGGGTGAGCAAGTTTCAGTAGGAGAGGATCAGCTGGGAGTCTTATCGCTGGTGCCTGCTGAGAATCAGAAGCTGTTTCTAGCAGCTCTACTTGAGAAAACCTCAGGAGAATTTGGAGGTAACTCTGTGCAGTCTGGCCGACGGAGGATCATGCGAGATGAGAGGTGCCTGTCCCGCGTGACGAGACGTAGAAGTGGTGAGAGAGAGGGTAGAAGACAGCTGGATACCGAGTAGGAAGGCAGCTCGCTACTCAACCCCACCAGCCAGAGACATATCGAACTAGAGGAAGAAGAAGAGCCAGTACCGTGGACATCAGAACTGAGTCAGAGTTATACTTTGAAGATGCAGGTACAAGGCAGAGAGCTATAAGCTTGATACAGAGACTGTGATACAGCTATATAGCTATACAGGACTATTGCTGATTTGATTCCCTAGATCCAAGAGTTAAGTGTGAGACTTGACTCATACTAATCCTCTATTTTTTATGTGTTACACCTTATGAGTAAGGTTCTTATATATTTTTAATAAATAGCTTATATACTCCTTTGGAATACCTCACCTATCTGATTATTACCCCTGAGTTCATGGTCTGATTGAACCCACCTATATCTTGTTCCACTATATCCACTATTATCGTTTCCAACAAGGACACTTTGGGTTTCATAACCCTATTTGCAAGATCCAGTTCCAGCGCTGTTGGGGTTAATTGGAAGTTCCTTTCCTGCTAATCCTGCAGCACAACGCAATCAGCATATAGGAGACTCTAGATCCAGTTCCACTGTGTAGTGGAGAAACGTCTGAACTATTCTACCTGTTGTAAGTGCATCTCTCACCTTGTGTTGTAAACCTAATTTCAGACATACTACTCTGTTTTTTCTCTTTTCCCCTTTCCCTATTTTTTATTTTCTTATCTCTGCGCCTAGGTCATCTCCAGCAGTGTGTGTGTGTGTGTGTGTGTGTGTGTGTGTGTGTGTGTGTGTGTGTGTGTCTGTGTGTCTGTGTGTCTGTGTGTGTGTGTGTGTGTGTGTGTCTGTGTGTCTGTGTGTCTGTGTGTGTGTGTGTCTGTGTCTGTGTCTGTGTCTGTGTCTGTGTGTGTGTCTGTGTGTGTGTCTGTGTGTGTGTGTGTGTGTGTGTGTCTGTGTCTGTGTCTGTGTCTGTGTCTGTGTGTGTATATATATATATATAAAAAAAATCTGACCAACTTAATTAAAATTTGTAGAGCAAGTTGGATTGTCATTTAAATCGCTACCAAATATTACTTTGCCCTTTGACAGTATAGACGTTAAACTGCTTATTAGTTATAGTGAAGAACATTTACCATGATCGCTTATAGTAGTAAACATTTGTTGGCTTGCTTTGTAAATGAATTTATTTTGTAGATATTTGTTAAGGCGACTGTGTCCATCACTTCTAGTAATGTTGCTATGTATGATAAGACCCTGTACTGATAAAACACTCCAGTAATATTTTAATAAAGCATTATGATTAAAAAAAAATCCTAAGGCACACATCTTAGTGCTATTTGCAACCCATATTCTAGCGCCAATCACTGATAGCAGATTTTTGCATCGAATTAAAAAATAATGTTTTAACATGTCTACACAAGAAATGTATTTTCTCCTATTTTGACAGTTTTAGACAAGCCCAATAACACTTTTACTAGGAAGCCACGTGGATACAGAACAATAGAACTTCAACTCTTACAGAGCTGTATGGAGAATTACATAGCATACTGTACATACCGTAGTCAAAGCAATATTAATGCATTCCTGTTTTGCTGTTGTATTTTCTTTCCATTTTTTTAGAGCCTCTAGTTTTGGACAAATGTAATTTGTGGACATTTTATTGATGTAAAACGTTCAGGTAAGTTAATTGAGGTGGTATTGCTACTGCTATTGCCTCTGGTGCCAACTTAATATGCAAATAGGCAGCATGCAAGACAGGTAACATGTTTGAATTAAAAGAGAGCTGTGAAATACTAGGAGTATAGGATTTTGCACAGTGCAATACAAACAAACAGCAGTGAAAGGCACATAACATTTTACACTAAGCCTTCTTGGAGTGAAAATAGTAGTTCATGGGCTACAGAAAGCTCACCATTGCACCACATACAGCTTTGCCGTGCAATATACTAGCACCTCAAGCACCAAAGGAGTTTCTTTAGTTACCTCCACAAAGAAGTAGGCATTGCCTCTGGTTCCATATGTCAAAGCTGGTTTTTTACTGAGCCACAGATTATCCGATATCACAATGTAGTCTACATCAGAGAAAAATTCGCTGTGTCCTCTGACTAGTTCTTCTAGTCCTGGAGAACCAGTTTCTTCCATCCCTTCAATTATGAATTTAAGATTTATTGGGATGTCCTAATGATAATAAAAAAAATATTGCATTAGAGAATAGTATGAAACTTGTATATCATATCCACAGAACATAACATTTGAGATTTATAATCTGAACAAAGGAAGGAAACCCAGTTTGGGCACTCTGCCACCAATCTGGATGATTAATAATACAATTAAAAGTACTTTTTTTAAAAACTGAATATTTAAATAAAGGGTGTTAAAATCGAAGCGTGATGTAAATAAGATCCACTAATGGGTGCTCTGATAGGCACTCCGGATCAACACAATTGAGCGGGATAAACAGATAGCACTGTATCTAAAGTTTATCCTTCCAGATAATTCTGAACCCCACTGTACAGGGTAGACAGGGAAGAAGTTAACCACTACAAACTAGATGCGTCTGTAATATATACAGTATAGCTAAAGTAATTAACCACTGGTATGGGGTCAACACCCTAGTTGGTGTAGGTGGTATCAACGATTAGGCCAAAAGTAGGGTGTGATCTATACTCTGACTGCCAATTGCTTGATATGACACACCATAGCCACCATATACCGTAGCAGTGTGAATAGTATGGAACACTGAAGTCTATGTACAGGCAGAAAAACACAGGCTGTTAATTCCTAAGTATACGGACGGTCCCTCGTGTGGCTCATAATATTCCTAGGACAGACACTTTCATACAATATCAGGCAAATAGTTCTGTAGATGTGGTGTGTTACAGTTCTGTTTACTGAACACCACAGCTGTTAGACCGGTTTGGTGGGTATACTTGTGTCAGTAGCACAATAATGTTACCAGTGGCGCTGGGCCCCAAGTGACAACAAATAAATGATCACCAATGAAAAGGATATATAGCAGCCTGATGGAGGTAGATGTCCACTAGAGCCCTCCTCGTGTTGGCGGTCAGATCATGTAGACAAAAAAGATTAAAAAACAAACGTAGTGTGATACAGTATGACATAAACACAAATAACACCACTAACAGACACTGAAACTAACATATGCTGAGACACACAATGGACTGAAAAGTAAAAAAGACATTTAATATAATAACTGATCGTTCAGTACAACTAAAATCACACAATGTGAGAAGTCCCTAATATCCTTAAGCTAGCTGAAATGCCCGCTTACCGGAGCCCAGCTGGTAACAGGCAGTGGATAATCTGAGAGTATCCCCTCTCTTAACGAAACCGGTGTGGCTCCTGCCCGTCTCCTGGGTGTTTGCCTCGTGCAATTGTCCGGCTGCCGGGGAGTAGGTGGATGTAGCAGCTGTCTTAGCTTCACCAGGGCAAAATCATCCATCTACGCTCCCTCTCTCTGTCCTCCGAGATGTGGACATGCGCAGAAGCGCTCGGCGTCGCAGGGCATACACCGCCGCAACCCCAGCTCCTCGCGGTGAAGGAGTGCACTACTTTTTTACCCCTGAGGAAGGAAGCGCAGTCTTCCGAAATGCGTAGGGTGGTCCCTGATATCACTGAACGCTACATGCTACATTTCTGAGCCCCACAGGCCAAGCTGAGCAGCTCCGTCACTGGAGCACTTTTGAATTTGCCGCCAAAAGCTTTCCCCTTCACCACACGAGGCAAACACACAGTTATAGTCCTTGCGGTAGGTTTAGAGACTAACAGTATATCAGGTCACAATGTGTCAAACAAAGCAAGGTACTGCAACGATGTAGCCACTTCTAACACTGTGGCTTGAATAGAGCACCCGAGAGATGTAAGTGGTTAATAAAAGTACAAAAGATGCAATGTTGAAAGAGAGGAGCCCCCTCAACTTTTCATGTGCTACAGAGAATCAATCCAGGAAAATATAATCCGTTTAACCTTCAAAACGATACCGAACATTCAGGGGTTAAATCGTGTGAAACAGCTGAGTCTCCTGACTCTCCCCTAGTGAGGGAGCAGCCTGGCGATATACAAAGCCCCACGGGTGAAACGCGTTAGAGCGCTGAGGGGGGACTCCTTCTCCCTTTTTTAATTTGTACCTGCCATGAATTAAGGCATTTTTTTGCACAGTCCAGCCTTTATCCGTTTTTCAAAGCAGTGCCCGCTGATATCTCTCTTCATTGAGAGGACGTTCCTTGGTTAATTAAAGTAGTATAAAATAGACATATGTATATTGTCACATATAATATAGCTATATAGGTATTGATGCAGTGGCCATTATTCGAACACATCACGGCGCCGATTTAGAGTTCTCTGCTGTTCCCCACGCAGCATGAAACGCGGCTAATCGCCCCAGGCATCCGCACTTATCGCGGATGTTTTGTTTGAATTTCATGGATTCTGTTTCTTCGTTTGCAATAAAATGGATGAATTGTAATGTGTACAGTACTGTGCTACTGTGCTACTGTGTCAATTTCATGTTTCTAAAAGCCATAACACTAAAATTCGTTTTTCTGCACTCGCCGCGCTCGCATCTTAGTGCGGGGAGGCTGGAATTCATCCCGCGGTTTCAAATCGGGATTCCGATGTACATGACGCGTGAAATGTTCGAATAACGGATGCTGCATCAGTATATAGAGCACTCAAAGGACACTTTATTTTATTGTCTGTGTATACTGTATACTTTATTTCATTGTGTAATACTATTATAATGTACAAAGAAAAAAGGTAGCGCTAATCTAAAGAAAATGGACCCGCAGCCTGTGATATAACTCTGACCCCCCAGGTCAGATGAGGAACCTAGAAACAAATGTTATATCTATGGCGCTGGGTCAACAATATATATAAATGAATAAAAGTTATATACAACCAGTAAAATGATGCACTCCGCTGGATCTCTTCCAATGAAGACAGTGAGTCATGCAAAAGAAACAAAAACAGACATAGTGTAATACAGTCACTAACAAAACACTAAACACTACTAGACAAACATGTGCTGAGACAAAAGACTGTTAAAATTATCACATTTAATAAAACAACATTTAAAATGAAAGGTAACGTCTGCACCTCAGCCCCAGGAGAAATGCCCACTTACCAGACACTCAAGGGGTACAGGCAGTGGATATTTTGGAGAGTATCCCCTCTCTTAAGAACCACACCACGTGTCCTGGCGTCTAACCGGAGCCCAGGGGGAGTCCCTTGCTGTAGGTTCTGCCGTGGCCTCTCCTCCTCGAGTGCACCGGCTGGTATATGCTGGGAGAGCCGCCGTCACGTGCTCCTCATGGTGCCAGGATACGCGTTGACAACAGTAGCCCAGTACTCAAATGCGCAGCCGGATCTGGATGCCTTCAGCCGCAAACGGAGCCCGTAGCCGCGGGATGCCCGTGGAGTGAGTGCCGGATGGTATGGGGGATGATGGAGTAGCAGCTGTGCAGACGAATAACCACCCTACGCGTTTCGGAAGTCTGCGCTTCCTTCCTCAGGGGTAATAAAGTAGTTCCTTTGCCTGGCAGTGTCCACATATATATAGTCCCGGTTTAAAGGTGTACAGACCCAATACATGGGTGGACATGCGCAATGGCTCTAATAATGAATCCCTAGTCTCAGCAACAATAATAACATTAAATGAAACACAACATGGCTCATACAATACACACAATACAATAAAACTATTGAACACTAATCTAAGATACCTAGATAGAACAAGAAACAAAAAAGACACAAAAGAAACAAAATTATGCATGACAATAGTAAATGCAAAGTTAATAATAATACATGAGAAACATATACAGGTGTAGTTAACCCCTAAAGGGATATGTAACTCATAGTACTGCATAGTGCTTAATTAATAAAAAGCTGCCTATCATCAGAACCATATAGAGTATTGCATCCCTAGTGCTCTGATGGTTGGGAACATCATATAGGAACAGTGTGCAAAGGAGGCTGACATAGGATGCACATGAAAAAAATATACTGAAATATATGCTAATGTCTGTTGACTAGCTGACCCTCATGCTGCTCCAAGCAGGACAATATGTACAATAAGACAATTGTTGTCGTTGTCGTGAAAATCTAACAAACATGTGAAGAAGGGAAAAGGGAAATAAAAAAAGGGAAAAAAAAAAAAAAAGAAGGGGGGTGAATAAAAACTATATAATACATAATAAACATGTGACCTACTATTTATTATGGAAAACCCTTTAATTGGGGACGACTTTGTGGTTGTGAATAGTGAATATTCTTAATAAAATGAGTGTCTACAAAAAGTGAATCACTATACTAACAGAAAACAATCAGAAATGATACTTATTTGTTGATTAAAAATGCCTTGAGGTCGAACTCTACGTTAAGGCCCATAGGGGTCAGAGTCTTCAGCTCGTATATCCAGAACGACTCTTTTCTCCCTAGGAGACTGTTGATATTGCCTCCTCGCCAATTGGGTGTTAATGCCTCTATGGCCACACATTTCAATCCCGTGGGATCTCTATTGTGCACTTGGAGGAAGTGATTCGATACATTATGTGTGATCAAGCCTTTGGTAATATTGTACACATGCTCGTACAAACGGCGTTTGATTGACCTTGTGGTCATTCCCACATACTGCAGACCGCAGGGACATTCCAATAGATAAATCACGTTTGAGGTATTGCAATTAATATGTTGATTGATGTTATAAGTTTTAGATGTAACTTTGGAGGAAAATTTCATGCTTTTTATACTGTACTTACACGCAGTGCATGTGTTGCAAATGAAGTAGCCCTTGAGCCCAAAATTGCTAGAGGTCTTCTTCCGCAGTAGAGGACAGCTGGGTGCTATACTACGTCCTATGTTTGGTGCTTTCGTGAACACTATGCTAGGCCTTTTTGGTAATATTGTTGCCAAATCCTTGTCTTTCATAAGTATAGGCCAATGTTTGTATAAGATCTTTTTAATATTCGTAGCCATTGAATTATACTGTGTAATAAATGATATCTTTGGATTCGTGTCAGTTTTCTTTTTATATTGGAGAAGTGTATCTCTATCTAACAATTGGACCTCCGATATAGTCTGTTCTAATTCGGTGATTGGATATTTACGATTGACAAATTTTTCTTTTAACTCTTGTGCTTGTATCTGAAATGTGCTGTTTTTAGAACTGTTTCTTTTTAGCCTTAAAAACTGGCCTTTTGGTATGTTACTGATCCACGCAGGGTTGTGATGGCTACTGGCGTGCAAATAATTGTTGGCCTGAACTGATTTAAAAAAAGTTTTAGTGTGTATAATATTATTATCTATATATATACATAAATCAAGGAACTCAATAAAGGTGTTGCTAGATGTAAAAGTGAATTTGAGATTGAGTGTATTATTATTCATATAATCTTGAAATAAAATTAAATCTGATGGGGTGCCTGACCAAATAAAGAAAATATCATCAATGTAGCGCCGCCATAGGACCAAGCTCGCTCCATAAGGACAGTCGGACCAAATAAATTTATCTTCCCAGCTGCCCATAAATAAATTGGCGTAACTGGGAGCGAACTTCGTACCCATGGCGGTGCCACACGTCTGTAAATAATATGATCCATTAAAGTTGAAAAAATTGTGTGATAAAATAAATTTTATACCCGTGACTAAAAAAGATTTAAGTGTGGGAGAAATAAGGGGATCACATCTAATACCCGGCCAATAGCCTCACAACCCTGAACGTGGTCAATAACAGTGTACAATGAAGAAACATCAGCTGTAACTAAATAAAACTGTTGTTGCCATTGGATGTCTCTGAGGGTCTGCAGTATGTGGGTCGTATCTCTTAAATAAGATGGAAGCTGAGTGACGTATGGCTGCAAGTGAAAATCTATGAATTCGGATAAGTGAGAGGTTAATGATTGAATGCCGGATACGATCGGACGTCCTGGGTTTTTTTATAAATCTTTGTGTATTTTGGGAATGATATAAAATATAGGTATGATGGGATATTGATTATACAAGAAATCGAACTCTTGTTTGCTCAAAACCTGTTGGTCCAAGCCTGTTGTTAAAAATTCTAATAATTGTTGCTGATATTTTACAGAAGGATTCGAGGGCAGGGGCTGATAAGTGGACACATCTGTAAGGATACGCATTGTTTCCTGGATGTAATAACTTTTGTCCATTATTACCAGCCCCCCCCCCCCCTTGTCCGCCGGCTTAATCACGATCGAATCACATTCCCCAAGTGTCTTCAGGATGTTCTTTTCCGCAAGGCTTAGGTTGTGTTTTTTTATTCTAAAGTTTTTACTTTGTGTTTCTAAATCATCCGTGACCATTTGTGAAAAAGTGCTAATGAAGGGGCCACTCATGAACTTAGGAAAAAAAGTGGATGGATTCTTAAATTTAGATTTAGAATAAGGAACTAAAGCTGTGCTGATAGGTAAATTAACATTAGGGTCCTGCTTGGAGACAGCATCCCTGGCAAAATATTTCTTGAGGCATAGCTTTCTAATAAAACGCTGCGTGTCTACATATAACTGGAAGCTACTCGGGCCTACCACCGGAGCGAAGGACAGACCCTTAGAAAGGACATCCCTCTCTTGGTCCGTGATAGGGTACTTACTGATGTTAAATATATGTGTAGAATGTGTTGTTACCGTTTGTGGATTTTTCCCTGTCTTGCTACCTCCTCTTGTTCCTCTACCGTACTTTTTCTTTTTCTGTCTCTCGATGTTCCCTCTCTCCCTAGCAGGTCTTTGATAGCTTCCCTCGCATTCTGCTGCTCCCTTGTTTTCCTCCAGTCTAAAAAAGAAAATGTGGAGGAAGAGGATTTATCATCACGGTTACTGGCAGATGGTTACTGGCAGATGCTTGCTGTTCTAATTCAAAATCCACCAATGGTTGGTATTTGTTACTATGGTGATATTCCTCAAAGATGGAATCAATTTCCTTATCTAGGTGTGTGGTCTTAGGGGCTGGTGAAGGGAGTTTTGAATTCTCCATGTTGCCTCTATGTGATTTTGGCCGTGTAGCTATTCTCTGGGGCTTGGGTGTGATGAATTGCACTGGGTTAGAAATTCTATCCTTGGTGTCTGGGACAGATTTCTTATAGTGATAGTTATTGGGTATTTTGTGGGAGTAGTTCTTTGGAGTATTAGCTTTTAGATCTCTATTTTTATCCTTATAATTTGTTTTGGTCTTCCAGCTTCTGTAGCTGCCAGTTTTATTATCAATTCTGTCCCTTTGGAACTTACTCTGTTTACCAACAATAATATCCTTTTGCACACTGTCCATTTTACACTTAATTCTATCTTCTACCACTGGTAATTCCCTATTGTTCTGAAACTTGGCAAATTGCTCTTTCATGGCATTTATCTCAACATCCAATTTTTGGAGAACCATTTTTTGTTTGGAGATAAGCAATCTCATTAATTCAAAAGAACAATTGTCAAGTAGACGATTCCACTCCAAAATGTTTATAACATTTTATAACAATAATAAAATAACATTTTATTATTTTTGGTTTTAAATTGCTGATTCCACTAGTCTCTAGACGGCCTTACATTTATCCTGTCTGAAAGGGCCACTGTAGTCCTGCTTATTGTTTATATAAGTATTGAGTGCATTATTGGGGTTCCTTTGATCCTTCTCCGGATCAATACCTAGATAGATCTTAAAGCAGCAATCCCGTCCAGCCATCTATTTTTTTTAATTTTTAAAGGATAGGAACTGTAGAGTTAATTTCAGCTCTGGGGACCCAGTGATTGGCTGGCTTGTGGGAAAAGAGGAAATTGCAGGTCTGATTTTAAAGATTTAGTCTTGCAGCTGCCAGAATTTACTGCTTTGATGAATTGAAATGAATCTGGCCACATAGGGCGCCTGTGAGCAGCATGATTTCACATGGCTGCTACTCTGGGCTGGGTTCTCTCTGCCTCTCTGCTTTGAGCTCTGCAGTCCCTCCTGCCCTTTCTGTTGAAGCTGGTTGTTGCAGTGACTGTGTGTGACTAGGTTCTCATTGTATGGGTGTTGTTCAGTGTGTTAGTTTTGTGTAAGTGCTGTTCTGATCAGTCTGTGTGTGTGTGTGTGCAGTGTGTGTGCTGGTCAGTGGGTGTGTGTGCTGTGCTGGTCAGGGTGTGGGTGTCCGAGTGCTGGTCAGCTTGTGTTTGTGTGTGCTGGTCAGTGTCTGTTTGTGCTGTGCTGATCAGGGTGTGGCTGAGAGGGTGTGCTGGTAGTGAGTCTGCTGGCAGTGTGTGTGGTGTGTGTGTATACTAGAACAAAGAAAAAACCTGGCGCCAAATAGTCAGTGGAATGTCCAGTGGAAAGTAGTGAAAGAAAAATTGTGATCTAGCGCTAAAGTGTAAAACACAGTGTGATTAATACAATAATAACTTCTAATAAAGGTTGGCTGCCCGGTGATACTGCCAGTACTAACAGAAAAACACAAGAACAAAGAAAAAAGAAAAAACCTGGCGCCAAATAGTCAGTGGAATGTCCTGTACTCCTCATGGGATCCGCACACTTGCTCGACAGACCATGTAAAGAGAAAAACACAAACAAACAGAGATCATAGCGTAACACTGTAGGGTAAGCAGTATTGACACTAATAAGCACAAACAGTTCAGAGTCCTAGCGACAATTAAAATACTATTTAATAAAAGGAACTATGCCAAGACAGGCATTGGCAAATACAAGGAACCGCAGGTCATCTGGGATACAAAAATTGGAGCCCTACTTACAGACAGCAAGGCTTAGAATCGCATTGGTAGGAACAAGTCCTAAGCACAGATGGTCTCCCTGCCGGGTGATGCCTCTGCTCCGTTGCGACTTCAGCTCCAAACCGCCCCTACGATGGTAGCCGGAACAGCTCCGGCCGTGGAGGCTGGTGTGCGGGGTCCACAGCTCTGCACCGCGTGTAGACACACGCCTCACTTCCTCCTCCGGCACAAACGGGAAATCCTTGCGCGCCCGCGCGCGATTGTACCCGTGGCCTTAAAGGGACAGCTGGTGAGCTGAATGCCAAGGTTGCCAGTGAAAAACAGGGCTCCAATGCGTGAGAGCGACGCCCATGCCTAGAGCGGGAGGAAGCTGCGGCGTCTGTCGGAGCAGCAGCGGAGTGTTATTGGTATTCTGGCGATACAGGACAAAATAAGCCCCCGAGGAAGTAGAGTGACATCTACGAAACGCGTAGGGCGAGTGGCATAGCCACTGTTTGTCTGGCATTGGACGTTTATGGACATTTGGCATTGGAGCCCTGTTTTTCACTGGCAACCTTGGCATTCAGCTCACCAGCTGTCCCTTTAAGGCCACGGGTACAATCGCGCGCGGGCGCGCAAGGATTTCCCGTTTGTGCCGGAGGAGGAAGTGAGGCGTGTGTCTACACGCGGTGCAGAGCTGTGGACCCCGCACACCAGCCTCCACGGCCGGAGCTGTTCTGGCTACCATCGTAGGGGCGGTTTGGAGCTGAAGTCGCAACGGAGCAGAGGCATCACCCGGCAGGGAGACCATCTGTGCTTAGGACTTGTTCCTACCAATGCGATTCTAAGCCTTGCTGTCTGTAAGTAGGGCTCCAATTTTTGTATCCCAGATGACCTGCGGTTCCTTGTATTTGCCAATGCCTGTCTTGGCATAGTTCCTTTTATTAAATAGTATTTTAATTGTCGCTAGGACTCTGAACTGTTTGTGCTTATTAGTGTCAATACTGCTTACCCTACAGTGTTGCGCTATGATCTCTGTTTGTTTGTGTTTTTCTCTTTACATGGTCTGTCGAGCAAGTGTGCGGATCCCATGAGGAGTACACTGGCGACACACTTTATTCGAGCTCGGCTAGTCCCACGAATTCGGGTATACCCGGGTGTATTGAGGTTTGTGACTGTTTTCTGCCCGAGTGCATTGGGTTATTTTCCAGGCAGGGATTGAAGCATTTTATTCCCGCCGGCTGCAATACTGCACAGTATATATATATATACTGCATTACAATTCATGAATTTATGCCATCTGGTAGACACGCGAAGCATTGCAGCCTATTAAATCCTAATCATTATCAATTAACAGATCAGCCGCCCGTCAGCCAGGCATGAACCCAGGCTGGGAAGGCAAACGCAACGGGGCTTGTCAGAAGTGAGGAGCGGCGCATTCCAGGTATCTGCCAGGTACATACTGGGTATTTGCTCGAATAAAGTGTGTCGGTGCAGTACAAGACATTCCACTGACTATTTGGCGCCAGGTTTTTTCTTTTTTCTTTGTTCTTGTGTTTTTCTGTTAGTACTGGCAGTATCACCGAGCAGCCAACCTTTATTAGAAGTTATTATTGTATTAATCACACTGTGTTTTACACTTTAGCGCTAGATCACAATTTTTCTTTCACTATGTGTGTGTACACTATGTACATTTTTGTATGTGATGAATGTATCAGTTGTTTTTGTGCTTGTGTGTTTATGGTGATGCAAATGTAACAGGTGTTCCCCCACCCTCTGGGAGATTTCACTGTTACCTGGTGTTGTGCTGCTCACTGCTAGTCTACAGATTGCTGAGTGTCCACCGATGGTAGTGAGAAAGACAGGACAGGCTTCCAGGATATTCTAGTTCTTTCTGGGTGCAGTGCCTCCATCTCCAGCAGGCCCCAGCAGAACTGGGTGCAGTCCCTGCAGGAGAACCTCTTGTATTCCCCCTGATAAACTGTAGTCACAGGCAAGAGTATAAAACAGTAACTTGGTTCTTTATTGCAGCAAGTACAGCCGTAGACACTTATACATCACAGCAAACTTATTGAAAGGGGTCCCAGGACTCAACCCCCAGGGCTTGGGGCCCTAAAGGTCTATCCTTAGCTCCCCTATTCCCTGGTGGAATAAGGGGTAGTATCCCACTCCCCTGAGGGAGGGAAAGGTGGCCAGAGCCCTGGCTCCACACTTCCACCTCTGCACAGAACCACAAAATATGGGCTCTGCAGCTCCTTTTGTACCCAGGGGGAGGGTCCCAGATCTGAGCCCCTGATAGACAACATACAGGCAATAGGCCTACCCCCTGTCACTCAAAGGAGTTGTTTACTGCTGCAACAGCAAGGGCATAGATTTAACCCTAACACTGCCTTCGCTGGTACCAGGGCTTATGTTTTAGGAAGGCAGATCAGCAGCCAAAAGAATACATGGCTACACACTCCCCCTGGTGGAATCTCACGGTCCCCGCTGAGAACCCAATATATAGACCACCCTTAAATTGGATAACCTAGGACAATGCATAACAGTTGATGGCATAACATTAGATGACGTAACAGTTCATAAGAAAAAAAGAAGAAAAACAGTGCAAAATCTCATAGTGTAGTATTGTAAAAATGTATTGTTAATACAATTCAGCAGGTAAGTATTGCACGTACATCAAGGGAAAAGTATGAGGAAAACATGTTAGGGACATGTTACCACAAACAGCAACTTCCACCGGTCATCCGATCATGTGGGCTGTGTAGAGCAGAATGTCCAGGATCCTTATCCACAGAGACGCCAACTCCTGAAGGTAGTCTCCTCAGATACACGAGAACAGAAATCCCTCTAGGTAAACACTCAACCTCTACTGATATTAAATAATACATATAATTTTTTATTGTCTAAGGGAGAGAAAACAATAGTTTAAAACCTAACTAAGTGTTTGGAGATCCTGAATGCTCTATAAGAATTTTCACCTAATTGGTATGTATCCTATAAACTCTGGTGAATATCCCTGTAAGGGTTAATCCAGGAATATAGGTTAATAAACCTATATGGGCACAGTGCAGTAAATGTGCATGCTCTGTAGAACTATGTGGTGACAAAACCTCATCTCTCTCCATCTCCCTCTGTCCCCCTCCCACTCTCCCACTCTCCCACTCTCCCAACAAATATTTGTTGTTTTTTGTATTTTAATATGTATTAAATAATTGTAGACTTTGTATTTCTACAGACGAGCCAACGAGTATTCTAAAGCTTGCCTTAAACTTGCCTTAAACTATCCAGGTACATGCTGGGTACATGCTGGGTACATTTCAGTGACATTTCTGCAGAGGCTAATGGCCCATCGGATTAACACAGCAGGGGTTTCTGGCAGTCCCATTCAGTTTGAATGGGACTGCCAGGGACCCCTGCTGTTAATCCGATGGACCATTAGTCTGTCTGCAGAAATGTGTGAAATGTTGCAGCATGTGCCCAGCATGTGCCCAGCATGTACCCAGCATGTACCCAGCATGTACCCAGCATGTACCCAGCATGTACCCAGCATGTACCTGGGTCTTTTTGGAGATTGCCCCAGGTTTGTTTTAGAATAATCGTCGGCACTACAGTATATGCATTTTAACTTAATTGTAAAAGTATATGTTTTTTTATTGTTGCAATTGTTGGTTTATTATGATCAGCTATGGTAGTCTTATCTGATTGGCCAGCATGTATCCCTCTGCTGGTCCAATCTGAGGGTCCCACAGGGTATAGCACTGCCTCTGAATATGTAATCACTATTCTCCGATGATGTCGGTTGTTACGGACGAAACGCGTTAGATTGGAGGCAGTACCCATGCCTTTCAGTGCATGTTCTATGCTAATATGGCCTTACCAGGACTTTGCTGTATGTTTTGCACTCTTGGGTGCTTGTACTTTTAATTCCTGAGTCTCTCCTACTTCCCCTATCGCAATACAAGCGGTGGGGGGTCTGTGACGTCATCGGCGCTCGACAAAGTGGCACCACATGTGACTGGGGATTCCAGTCAGTGTATGGACTCCCTCACAGCATCACAAATGGCACGGGAAGCTCAATTGTACCAGGACCGAGGAGACTACCTTCAGGAGTTGGCGTCTCCGTGGATAAGGATCCTGGACATTCCGCTCTACACAGCCCACGTGATCGGATGACCGGTGGAAGTTGCTGTTTGTGGTAACATGTCCCTAACATGTTTTGCTCTTATACTTTTTCCCTGATGTACGTGCAATACTTACCTGCTGAATTGTATTAACAATATATTTTTACAATACTACACTATGAGATTTTGCGCTGTTTTTCTTCTTTTTTCTTATGTACTGGTGTTATAGTTTGCTGAGCCAAACTATGCAAGCAGCAGTAGTCTCTCAATCATTTTCCACAGGTTATATTCAATCCTGTTGTTTCTTCATTTAATCACACTGGTTGATTTTATCACTTTTAAGATTTTCACTGATTATATCTACAGTAAGTATCCTATTTTTGACTGGTTTATTACTCGGAAGCTATTTAATTGATGTTATATTGATACACTATTTACTATAATTATCACTATTGTTTCACATTACTATCTGGTGCGCGGGTTTATTTCACTTTTTGTTCCTAGTTTATAGCTCACATCTGCTGTACGTTAGTTCAATTGGATCTTATCTGTGTTTTTAAGTCTGCACGTTAAACCAAGTTACCAATTATGGTTTGGACTTTGTCCAATTGTAGGGAAAAAAAGAGCACAACTATTTCAGTCTCTTTTCTCTGAACAGTCTGCTGTATTTTTGGATAAGGAACCACTGAGCATCCCAATAGAGGATTATTTTAAAAGACTTGAGAAACTTTTATTGAATGAAAGTAAACAGTGGTGAGAGAGAACTACACTCCAGAAATATATAGACTATAAGCAAATTCAAAGGGGATTACGGATCCTTAAAAACCCAACATTTGGGAAAGACAATAATCATGTCATCAAGGAATGGGACAGGATTTTAGAAGACTGCTCCATGGAATTGATTAAATTAATTATTTACGAAAGACATCCCTTGCTGAGATTGAGAAGGAAATAGTTGAAGCAATTAAAATTGTGGAACCACTTATTCGAGAAAAAGATTGCACTGAAATGGAGTACGAGTTACAAATGAAGTTAGAGTCCTCTGAAGAGGAGGTTATGAAAATCAACCAGAAAAAGGGTTTTCGTGGCAAAATAGATTATGAGAAAAATAGACAAAAAGTTTGGTCTAGATTTGAGGGTGATAGAAGTGTCCCTAATTATGGTTTGAATCCTCCAAGAAGAAACCAGGGAGGTTTTTTTTTACTACAGCTAAATCTGGAGGTTATCGTCCAGAGGGTGGTGCAAACCAGAATGAAAGACGCGGTCATTACACAAAACAACATAAATACCCCAAAAAAGTTTTCAAGGTCCATATGATGACCATACAAGGGACAGAGTATATTCAAAAGTAGAGAGTGAAGAGGGATAGGCATTATAGTGATAAATATCAAGATTCTAAGAAAACACACCCACCCCCTAGACGTGACTCCGACCACCAATCACCTGAACGTTCCCTTTTTGTAGAGGACCTGAAATCAAGACATCTAGGGTTGAGGGATATAGGGAATTCAGGGCGGGAATTAGAGATAAAGAATTTAGGAGCCCAGGAGTCAAAAAAGACGCCATTCACCCGAAGAGGGACAAGGGGGGCAGGGTGGGTGGAGATCCCAAGCAAAAAAGGAGAGAACAAGAATGGGAAAGATAATGCAGTCTAATAAAGGGATATTTAATTTGTCATGTGTTACCTTAACGGAACATCAGGAGAATGTCCTTAAAAAAGGACTTTCTTTTTCAAAATCCTGTGGTCTGAATGGTTTTCAGTTGTTTTGAGATCTGCACAAATGTGCACGAAATTTAACCTTGAAGAGACACTTTTTGAAAAATGATTTGGAATTTAAGACACAAATTCCAGATGATGATGCTGAACCTATACAGGATGATGAAGACTTGGCAATTTGCCAACACACGTGTTTTAAACCAGTGTCCAGATTTTATCCTGCCCATTCTAAAGGCAGTTTTATCGATTCTTACTTTCAACGTGGTAAACAATGAATTTACAGAGATGGTTAAGAATTACACGACACATGATGTAAAACAAAACTTGAACCATGATGAGTTTAAAGCCTTGCAAAATAACAAAGAAATACTTATTCGCCAGGCAGACAAGGGAGGGGGCGTTGTGCTTCAAAATAGCAATGAATATGAAATGGAAGCACAACTAATACTAGGTGATCCAATGTTTTATTACAAAAAAACTCACCTAATCAGTTTCTGAGAGAATTAAAAATGTTGCTTGATAGTGCCCTAGCCTCTACAGTAATTGCTAAATGAGAATTTTCCTTTTTATACACCCACATCCCACGCATACCAATGTATTATCATCTCCCCAAAATACATAAGGCAACTGTTAACCCACCCGGGAGGCTTATAGTCTCCGGGATTGGTTCACTTACAGCCAATTTGTCACAGTATGTGGACTTCTTTTTACAAAGGTATGTCTGCATTCTGCCAGCCCACATAAAAGACACAACTGCTGTTTTAAATTTGGTACAAACTATTGAGTGGAAAACCAGTTACAGATGGGTGACGTTTGATGTTCAGTCCCTGTACACGTGAATTCCACATTTAAAGTATCTGGAGGCAGTAAAAGAAACCTTGATTAAAGATCCAGACCTTCATGTATTAAATAGTAAGTTCATTACAGATGCGAATCAGTTTATCCTGTCGCCCAACTATTTTCTTTTTCTAAATCAATTTTATATTCAGTTATGTGGGACAGCAATGGGGGCTCGTTTTGCCCCCAGTTATGCAAATTTATACCTGGGGGCATGGGAACATCGATGTATCTGGACTAATAATCCCTTCGCCAATAAAATAATTATATGGTGCAGATACATCGCTGATGTGCTTTGCATCTGGGATGGTGATGAGGAGACTGAATGAAATCAGGATGTATTTGAATTTGAACGAATACAACTTTGTATTCACATTGGAGAGTAACATTGTCTCTATTGATTTTTTAGACCTACATTTAGAGGCTAAAACAGGTTTCCCTGTGATTACTAAAACTTAAAAAAAAAAAAAAAAGTAGATACCAATAGTTTGTTGTTGTCCTCTAGTAATCACAAAAGATCATGGGTCAACAACATACCTTTTAGGGCAGTTCATGCGTTTAAAAAGGAACTGCAGTCTCCAAGTTTGATTTTGAAGCTCAGGCACCTTATTTGATACATTTCTTCAGAGAGGTTATAATGCGGCCTTATTAGTTGAATCCTTGAGGAAGGTTAATGACATGGAACATGATTCCCTTTTGTTACAAAATACAAACAACAATAATAACAAAAGTAAGGTTAGTAAACAAGATATAGAAGGTACTATAAGAGTTCCTTTTATTATCAACTTTAGTTCTGTTAGTGACCCTACAGAAGATAGTGAATAAAAATTGGTATATCCTCTGTAACGATCTGGTCTTGGGCCCATTTTTAGAAGCAAGACCGAGCTTTATTTATCACAAAGCCAAAAAATAAAAAAATTATTTGGCCCCTAGCGATATAGGGACCACTCCTAATATAGCGGTTGCGGTTCCTTGGATGCCTGTTAAACCATTAGGCGATTTCAGCTGCGGTAAATGTAAAGCCTGTGCGATGCTTAACTCTGAAAGAAAGATTTTTTATTCCAATACAACCAAAGAAAAATATATGGTAATGGATTGTATATCTTGTAAATCTACTCACGTGGTATCTCTTACAATGTCCGGGCGCATACCAATACATTGGTCGCACTAAGAGATATTTAAGAGATATTTAAAAATTAAAATCCTTGAACACGCTAGGAACATTAGGCTTGGTTTTGAAAAGCATAGTGTGTCCAGGCATTTTAGTTGTCTACAGTATGAATCCCATATTTATAATTTGTAATTATTTATTCATGTGTGGTTTTCATCTTTATTCATGCATCGTTTTTTTTCCACATTATTTTTGTTCCCAAGTGGTACTCCTTTTTAGTCACTGTATTATATCTCTCACTGCTAATATAGTCCGGTCTGTTTGATTTTCATGATAATATTTCAATATGGTAACGATTTATGTTTAGAGTTTTTTTATTGTTACTAACATTGTTCTCCTTTCATTTTAGAGAACTTCTAACTATACATCTAATATATTGTAATTTTATAATAATATTTGTTGTTTATTGTATTTTAATATGTATTAAATAATTGTAGACTTTGTATTTCTATATGCATTTTAACTTAATTGTATAAATATATGTTTTTTTGCAATTGTTGGTTTATAATGATCAGCTGTGGTAGTCTTATCTGATTGGCTAGCATTTATCCCTCTGTTGGTCCAATCAGAGGGTCCCACAGGGTATACAGTATCACTGCCTCTTAATATGTAATCACTATTCTCTGATGAAGTCGATTGGTACAGACGAAACTCGTTACATTGGAGGCAGTACCCGTGCCTTTCAGTCCATGTTATATGCTAATATGGCCTTATCAGGACTTTGCTGTATGTTTTGCACTCGTGGGTGCTTGTACTGTTAATTCCTGAGTCTCTGCGACTTCCCCTATCACAATACAAGCGTTGGGAGGTCTGTGATGTCATTGGCGCTCGACGAAGTGGCACCATGTGTGACTGGGGATTCCAGTCAGTGTATGGACTCCCTCACAGCATCACACACGGCGCTAGAAGGTCAATTGTACCAGGCCGAGGAGACTACCTTCAGCAGTTGGCGTCTCCGTGGATAAGGATCCGGGACATTCCACTCTACACAGCCCACGTGATCGGATGACTGGTGGAAGTTGCTGCTTGTGGTAACATGTCCCTAACATGTTTTGCTCATATACTTGTCCCCTGATGTAAGTGCAACACTTACCTGCTCAATTGTATTAACAATATATTTTTACAATACTGCACTATGAGATTTTGCACTGTTTTTCTTCTTCTTACTTATGTACTGGTGTTATAGTTTGCTGAGCCAACCTATGCAAGCAGCAGCCGTCTTTCAATCATTTTACACACGTTATATTCAATCCTGTTGTTTCTTCATTTAATCACACTGGTTGATTTTATCACTTTTATGATTTTCACAGATTATATATAAGTATCCTATTTTTCATTGGTTTATTACTTGGAAGCTATTTAATTGATGTTATATTGATACACTATTTACTATCATTATAATTATCACTATTGTTTCACATTAGTATCTGGTACGCGGGTTTATTTCACTTTTTGTTCATAACAGTCCATAGCATAACAGTTTTAACAAATGAGGTATGTCTGGATCCCTCCCATAACATGGAGAATCCATACCCCCCTTCAATAATACTGTTTTGGGTCAGGTTTCTTAACTAACCAGCCCTCTCTGTTGGGAACAGTAACGGAGTACACCCTCTTTGGACCCAGCTCAGGGATATTCCACCTGGTCCATATAAATGTTTCTACCTACCCTCGATACTCGCATGAGAACATTTTTTCTACGTTGTAATACCTAGAGATACTACACCTGGAGGCTAGGTATTCTAGGACACCTTCCCGCAACCACTCCTCTCGGTTAAGGTCTATTTCCCTCATGTTGGGCTCAGGGACATAGGGATAATCATACCCATGGGACTGATAGTACCTCTTCACTATCAATCGATCAGCCCGGCTGAGTTTGGTTAATTTACGGCCACGGGCCTGGCCAGGTAGCACCCAGAATACTGGTTCGTGAGAGGGCTATTTTTAGTAGGTTAGGGTTAAACCGGTTGGTTGTATCAACCCTAGTTTAATTTCCCTATCTCTCCTTCTGAGGGCCTGTGTCATCTCTTTAGCAGAGAACTCTCCTTCCTCTCACCAATGATCAACAAAGTCCCCGCTAAACAGCAAGAACCGTGTTTGGTTCATATGATGGACATACCCTTGAAACATGGGGTCCCACCATGACAATACCTTCCCCACATTTGCATTACACACAGACTCATGATGTTCAGAAGCCGCACTAGAGGGGGTACCCAATCTTTCAGACCTTTCTGACCCTTCTCTGGAGAAAACCTGGTACTCAGCCATCCCTCCCCCAGAAGGATCATCATCAAACCCAGCCCAGTTTCCCCAGTCCTGGGTAGATTTAGTTACCCTCTTATTGTCCTGGGCAAGGTCTGTAGAAGCCTTAGGCTCCGCAAGGTCTCTGGGTGTGTCAGTCTCGGTATGCCTACCACGGCCTGTTACTGCCAGCAACTTATGTTTATCAGGGTCCGTAGGGGCCTTACGTCCTCGGCCCTTGGCTTGGTCGTGGTGCCGCTGTACAAATAGGTCAGTCGGGGCCTTACTCGCCGGAGCAGGTGTATCAATGTCCTCCTCCTCTCCAGCGGTCGCCTCTGTGATGATCAATTCCATTCACACCGGAAGGTTGGTGCCATCGGCGGCGCAGAAAGAAGTACTGGCCGGTATCTCTCCAATGGATCCCTCTGCTGGAACCTGGAAAGGAAGCGTATCCTCACCACTCTTTTGGTCCTTGGCACCTGCATGGTTCTCCCGGCCGGGAGCAGGCACATCCGACACCGCCTCTTGAGGAACCGCCAAGGCCTTGGCGCTCCTGTCTGGGTGCACCATCTCCTTTGATGACGTCACCGTTACGGGTCTCGGCTCCCGTTTGCTCTTGGGGGTTGGCATCTCCACGGCAGCACTTGAGTGACACTCCAGCCGGAGCATCATGATGGAGTGCCCCACTTCACTTTCTTACGATGTAGCATTGGACACGCCCCCTGAGAAAGAGAACCTGGACACCTCGTTATCGCCTCCTCCCGGGCAGTCATCTCACCAGGTACTTCTTTTTAAGGGTCTGGAACAGGAACACACAGGTCCCTTGGAGCGTCCGCTCCCGATGCTGCCGAGTCCCACACTAGTGGCATCTGGATGTTAGGCTCACCTCTCTGCCTGGGAAATCTCAGAAGGGGCAGATGCAGTGCAGGAAACTCTCCCATTTCAATTGCACTTCCAGGAAGCCTCCTGGTAGTTGATAGTGGGGTACAATGCACTCGGCCATGGTAGAGATTTTGTACGGGAATAGTAATGATTAGCTCCTTCTCTGCTGACTCACCACGCCCAACTGATGGTGCGGTAGCCACGTCCGCCTACGCCCCTAGTGGGGACACACTTCATCATTAGCATTGTGCCTCCTCCCCCTGGTGGATCCAGGAGTAGAAGCACACTATGGATGGGCGCGGCTTGGCTTTCGCGCCAAGCCACACACACAGCAGATGTGATCGGCTTCAGCTTTCTCTCCGAACCAAGCCCAATTTTTGCAAAAAAAGCTTGCATCTTACAAACTCCTCCACGCGGTGCTCACAATTTTGGTGGGAACCACTCTTTTCACGTCCTGTAGCTCCTCTGGCGGGGAAAGTGGTCCCTTGCTGGGCAAGAGTCCCCTAGGATGCTACACACATGAACAATTCAATTATAGCACACAGCGGCTCCCTGTGCTGGGGACCGCTTATTAGTATTGTTGTAGCTCCTCAAACATAGGTTCTGGCCTCCTGAATTTCAAGAGCCCCCCTCGTACACTACCCACACATACTGTGAACACCATCCATTTGGACCGTGATGCTATAGTCCCCAGGATCCCAAAACACCCCCTCCAGGTTCCCTACACATCAGTCCTTAGGGTGGCATGAACTAGCACACACTAGGGTGCAGCACAGGTTGCAATTGCACTGGCGGGGAAGTTGGTCCCTTGCTGGGCAAGAGTCCCCTGGACACTATACCTGCACTCCCCCCCCCCCCCCTCCTCACAGGAGCGGACCTCCTTTCTCTTACTGTAAAAGCCTGTCCTGATAGGAGATCTCAGCAGCGTCTCCAAATGTAACAGGTGTTCCCCTGCCCTCTGAGAGATTTCACTGTTACTGGTGTTGTTGTGCTGCTCACTGTTAGGCTTACAGGATACTGAGTGTCCACCAATGGTAGCGCGGAAGACAGGACAGGCTTTCAGGATATTAAACTTCTTTCTGGGTGCAGCGCCTCCATCTCCAGCAGGCCCCAGCAGAACTGGGTCCAGTCCCTGCAGGAGAATCCTCTTGTATTCCCCCTGATAAACTGCAGTCACAGGCAGGAGTATAAAACTGTAACTTGGTTCTTTATTGCAGCAAGTACAGCCGTACACAGCATACATCACAGCATACTTCTTCAAAGGGGTCCCTGGACTCAACCCCAGGGCTTGAGGCCCTAAAGGTCTATCCTTAGCTCCCCTATTCCCTGGTGGAATAAGGGGTAGTATCCCACTCACCTGGGGGAGGGAAGGAAGGTGGCCAGAGCCCTGGCTCCACCTCTGCACATGCTATTCAGGGCAGCTCATTTGGGGCAGCTCGTTTGTGTGTGTTTTTGTATTTACCTACTGCAATCTCGCACATTTCCCCTCCCCCGTCATGGCCGTGCCCAACCAGCCCCTTTTGGCCTCACACCCCGCTCCTTAACAAACTCCCTACAGACTGCAGATCGCGGTGAAGTGCCGTGCACGCACCACCAGGATGCAAGGCGGGCGCGTCGGCGCGTGCAGTGGGACCTTAGACTAAATGTAGGCTCTGCAGCTCCTTTTGTACCCAGGGGGATGGTCCCAGGTCTGAGCCCCTGATAGGGTAGCACACAGGCCTTTAGCCCACCCCCCTGTCACTCAAGGGATTTGTTTACTGCTGCAGCAGCAAGGCGTAGATTTAACCCTAACACTGCCTGCACTGGTACCAGGGCTTATGTGTTAGGTAGGCAGATTAGTAGCCAAAAGGATACATGGCTACACATATAGAGAGGATGTGTGATGTGTTTTTAAAATATATAAATGTTAACACATTGTCAACTTTGAGTTAGCACTCTTCTTACTATTTTGAATGCTAGGGTATGTCCTGCATCAGATAACACATGTAAAGGCAGCAATCCAGGTTGCATCGCTTTTTTTTTGTTTGTTATATGATTGAAGCAGGGGGTCGTCTGATCTGAACATCATTAATTTCAGCTCCAGAGACCCCATGCTTCAGAGATACTTACCTCCATAGTTACTGCAGTCAGGGAACTTGTGGGCCTAACGTAATGTCGGCGTTTAAATATTCCGCATCACGGGGGTCAATAGGAAGCCGTAATGTCTTCCTATTGATCCACGTGACCTGGACATTTAAACTTCACCGGGATATCGGCACCCACTACGGAGGTAAGTAAGTATCTCTGGAAGCAGGGGTTTCCAGGAGCTGAAATTAAAGTGGTTCGGCTCCGGAAACCCCCTGCTTCAATCCTATAACAAAAAAAAGCAAGAAATGCAACCTGGTTTGCTGCTTTAAAATTGTCATTTAGATCTTACAGTACATAACACAAATTGCATTTTTGCTGTTGCCGCGAGTAATTAAACAAACAACACAGCTACTTGTCGCAAGTCCTCAAATACTAATTATTATGGTCTTACCTGTTTTAGAGCTCTGTATGTGTCTATTGCATTTATCCAGGCTAACACTGGTCCTTTGTTATCAGTTGCACCTCGTCCATGGAGATTTCCTTTTTAATACAGAGAAAGACTTATAAAGACTATAGACAGAAAAAGGGGACATTCCTGCATTGCTCAAGTTTCTAACATACAGTATAGTAACAACTAGAAATGCACAAAACTTAGCAAAACTGGCTCGGAACATCTCAATTTACTTCTCTTAGTAAAATGATTTAACTTCTTGATCATTTCACTGCCACAATAGTGCAACACATTACAAAATGTGTTTCTGGACCTCAAAGGGATTAAACAGTAATTTTAGTAGCATTTGTACAGCACCAGTGAAAAAACTAACATGCAGATTATGAAGTTATGCTTGTGGCAGGAAACAATTGCCCAACATAGTAGTAGTAATAATAATAATAATAATAATAATAAACTATTTTATATAGCCTGTTCTCACCATGGGACTCAAGTCAAAAGTCTTCACAATTACAATATAATTCACAGCGTTACAAAAGATACACACCGTTAATTTCAGTCAGTGTATATGGATCAGTGTCCCACCCGTCCTCTTTTTTAGCAGGCTGCACATCAACGTGTCCATAAAAACACACCGTTGCTTTCTTGGTGTCGTTTCCAAGGGTGGCTAGGATTGCCGGAGGAATAGAAATGTTCTGTCCATCATACAACTGCAGGCCAATGTATGCAATACCACAGATAGAGAAAAATAAAGAGGAATCCTAAATCGGGACTTGTTACACAATACATATACAAACTACAGATTTTTTTAGTTTTGTTTTAAGTATGCCTTACTGTTAAGTTAAAAGTATAATATACTCTGCAATCATTTATCGGCCACTAACTGAGAAATTAATTCTGCAGCTATTCCAAAGTTGTAGTGATTCCCTAACTTTGCCCACCCCTGAAGGCGCACTGTAGCTGGTTCTGTTGGCTCCCAGAGGAGGAGGGTCAGTGGAGTCTAATGCAGTATGGTTCATGCAGTCCTGCTTACGATAGAGGAGCACATTGATGCTGGTTTACAGGAGCATAGCAGTGCGGAATTCTGTGAGCATGCGGCAGAGAGTGCAGTTGCTTGGTTGGGGGGGGGAGGGGAATATACATACCACAAACGAGGCCCTACTCACATACATGACACGACCCCACTAATAGGGTACCCCCCCCCCAACATGCAGTGAATGAGCGTGTGGTGGGGCACTTTCGCTGTTTTAATTTTCAAGGGCTAATAGTCAAGAGGAAGCTGTTTAGTTTGGAAAAAGATTTTAAAGCAGTAGAGTTAGGGTCAGCAGGAGATGACATTTGCAGCAGAAAGAAGAGAGATGGATTGTAGAGCAAAACAGTGAACATATAAATAAAATAGAGTTAAAAAGGTAAATTACAAAAAGGAAGAAGTAGCTGAAAAAAGTGATCACCT